>NC_092687.1:36817431-37082431 GCF_964275005.1 Diadema setosum
CTATGGGAGCGGATTTTTGTTTTTTAACCATGCATTGCCTCGATAACGCTCGAGCACCTTTACCTCACTTGATTTTGCATCATTTCCTCTGAAATTTAAGTATGTTGTAGCTGAGACAATAAGCTGCAGTAATCATACATTTTACTTCTTTTCAAATCTCATCAGGTTGACAATTTTGCGGCTTAAAACTGAAAATGAGAATGGAAGGTGGACGAAACGATTCCTGATTCATCTTTCACATAAAAGCTTACGTTCCTCATATTTTCTCGTCGAGACGTATGACTGAGAGGTTAAAGGCGACGTCTCAGAGACGTGAGGTTGCACACGTGCGGGTTCGAACCCCATAAGAGCACGAAACAAAATACTTAACTATTTTACTTTTGTTTTCTCTTCAATGGTGTATTACACATTTCGTCCATGTAGAAATTACGTTTGGATATAAACGCACCTATACACACAAACACACACACACAATATCCCTCTGTTTTGTGTTGGAGACCACATTGCTTAGACTGCTGCAAATTTTTGTAGGCTCACTTTCGAACCGATCATAGTTTGTAATGACGACGACGGAGGTGTTGTACTTTGAACAATTGTCTTTCAAGTCCATATCATTGTTTTGTACTTTGATGACGTCATCACACTGAAAATCGTGATCAAAGGCAAGGTATCAAAACCAGCCGATTATAGATTTTATGTGTACGGGACGTATTTTTCCCAATTTGCCAGAAATGGCCTTGCGACATCAGTCGTTACAAGGCCGTATTTCCGTCTAGCAATGCAATACGTGTTCACGCGGCCACGTTTGTTGAGTGGGCATTGACTTTTCTCCTGTTATATCTATACATTTTTTTTTCTTACCATTTCCGTGGATGTCCCGTGGCCGAGTGGTTAGAGAAACGGTTTCGCATGCACGCTCAATATAACTTCAAGGTGCCTATATCACATTCTTTTCTTTGCCGATCACAGATGACCGACATCTGATGCCCCAAGCGTATCACCTAACTTGTCCTCAGTGTGACAAGTTTCATATCTCGTTTTTATTCTTCTTTCTTTCTGCCACATTTTGTGTCGTCAATATCTCAATAAAGACATTACGGAATGACATGACATTTTCAGTCAACATGTCTCATGACAAAATCTAGCCACAATAAGGTTTTCATGACAGTAACATATCTATGACGTCATCTAGGCGCCATTTTGTGATTTTCGGACCTTGTCACGTGATCGATCATAACTTCATAACTAGATGTTATTTCTGTATCATTTTCGGTGGACATGAAGTTCAGGTCACGCTCTATCTTACTTTCTAACGCTAGTTACACAGGTCATCATTACGCGCGCGTAAGCGCGCGTCAAAATTTTAAAAGACTCAAAACGACTTCCCAATGGGAAATCTCGAAGTTTCAGACAATTTTAAGCGTTTCAAACATTTTCTCGCGTGCGCGTCCGTCCGCGCAATTTCGCGCGCAGAGCCCGTAAGCAACATGAAAATGCAATTTTTTTGACTGATTTGGATTCCTTATACTTGGAGTAACAATATCCATTGATTTCCGATCGATTTCGACCTATAACAAAGGAATGCACTGGCGTCAAAGTTGTAATTCCGCGTGCGCGTCTTTCTGCAAATATAGTGAAAAAACATGTCTTTGTTTATTTCGCCATAGCTCTTTAAATCGTCCGTTGACCCTATATTTCTATTGCATATTACAAAAGTATATGAATTGTAAATAACATTCCAAGTATCAATATTGCCAGGAATACGCGATGACGTCATCATATCGTCATTTTAAATAAAAAAAGTGGAATTGATTTTTTTCAGGTACTCTTTCAGACATTCATTTGCTCGTATCTCTGTTGTTTAAGCTCAATATTATCCCAAATTCAGATATGTTGTACTTTGAACATTTGCCTCTCAAGTCCATGTGATGGTTTTGAAATATAATGACGTCATCATACTAGAAATTGTGATTAAAGGTAAAGACTCAAAATCAGACAAGTTTACGTGTTATGTCTATGGGAGGTGATTTTTTTTTAAACCATGCATTGACTTGACAACGTTTAAGCACCTTTACCTCATCTGATTTTGCTCCATTTCCTCTGAAACATACGTATGTTGTAGCTGAGACAATAAGCTTTAGTAATCGTGCATTTTATGTTTTCAAATCTCCTCATTAGGTTGATAATTTTGTAGTTTAAAACTGAAAATGAGAATGCAATCTGTACAGAACGATTCCCAATTTATCTTTGCAACTGTATATTGATCGAATCCACGCTGCCACTTTTGAGAAGTTGAATAGCGCCATCACAAGTCAACCAGTCACGACAGTATTATTATACATTTAAGTTTCGCACTCGGTCTTCAGGACAGCCGTGTGGCGTAATCGCTTAGCGCGCTGAGTGTTCATAATGCCATACCGGAAGGAGAGAAGTTCGACTCCCGCAGGATTTTTCCCGTTTTTTCTTTTTCTTTTTTTTTTTCGGCAATTCAGCTTTACTCCGATGTCATTTATCATATTATTTTATTAAGTGTACGTAACCCGTGAACACGGCTGCTCTATTTCCCTTGTTTTGTATTGGAGTTTGGACATTGGGTATGCTTCATTAATTTTGTCACACTTAATGTTGTAAATTGCCCCTTGTTACAGTGTCCCGCTTGCCACCTTTCGTTTGCTCTTTCCTTTTCTCTTCATTGGCTCTTGTTATATTGTAACAGGATAGGTAGGAACATGTACGTCTAGATAACTGGCAGGAATGGGAGCTGAATTGATTAACTCTAGTCCAGGTGTATGGCGTCTCGCTCATCTCTTTGAAATTTCAGGTTGTCATAAATGGAAGGCATCACTGTTTAGTAGTAGTAATGAACCTTTTCATGTTGTAAATGATATAAAGATATGAATTTCACATCCAATCTTCGGGACAGCCGTGTGGCTTTATAGTCGCTTAGCGAGCTCCATGGTCATTGTGCACTACCTTCGAGACCCGCAGGACGCTATTATTTTTTTCTCTCTCTAACTCAACTGGAGCACGAATGGCAACTGAATAGATTAACTCTAGGCCAGGTGTATGGCGTCTCGCTCATCTCTTTGAAATTCCAGGTTGTTATTGTTTGACCCAAGAACGGAATTGTAGACAGGTTTTATGTTGCTATAGAGGTATCTTGTGCCACATGAGTAGAAGGCATCACTGTTTAGTAGTAGTAATGAACCTTTTCTTGTCCCTCCATGTCAATTATAGTGTGTTTAAAGGGGTTGTGTGTCTATCTGCTAAAGAAAAGGAAAAACTTATTTTCGTCATGGCTGTTTCTCTATACGTAGCCGTAGGTGAGGAGTGTTGTTGGTATCTGAGCAGTGAACAACAGAGCATCAGGCTAAAATCCCCCTTAGTTATACGCGCTAAGCGTTCAATTTGATATTATCTTTATTTATGTAGTCAATCACTGCTAATGAAGTTACAGAATTATGTTATGACACATTGCACTGAAAGTTTGTAAAGCAAAGTTTATGGACAAGGCAAGCAATTGTACATGAATAATACCATTGATTTCAGAGGGAAATTATGGTATACCTAAATGTAAGGGTATCATTGCTTTGGAATTGCTGAGACAATATCTTGGCACGAGGGCTTCCACTTCTAATAACTGATCCCTTTGAAGATGTGTCGGTCACGGGTGATCGTCATGATTCATCTTTCACGTAGAAGCTTCCGTTCCACACTCTTCGTTCGAGAAGACTTACCATCATACTTCAAATTGTGATTAAAGGTAAAGACTCAAAATCAGACAAGTTGACGTGTTATGTCTATGGGAGGTGATTTTTTTTTTAACCATGCATTGACTTGACAACGTTTAAGCACCTTTATCTCAGCTGATTTTGCTCCATTTCCTCTGAAACTTATGTATGTGGTAGCTGAGACAATAAGCTGCAGTGATCATGCATTTTATTTTTTTCAAATCTCCTCGTCAGGTTGATAATTTTGCAGCTAAAAACTGAAAATGAGAATGGAATGTGGACCAAACGATTCCTGAATCATCTTTCACATATAAGCTTACGTTCCTCATATTTTCTCGTCAAGACGTACATGGCCGAAAGGATAAAGGCGACGTCACAAGAGACGTGAGGTTGCACACGTACGGGTTCGAACCCCATAAGAGCACGAAACAAAATACGTATATCTTTTTTTTTTATGGAGTATTCACCTTCGTCCATGTAGAAAGCACGTTTTCATGTAAACGTACACACACACAGGCACACACACACACACACACACACACACAATATCCCTTTGTTTTGTGTTGGAGACCACATTGCTTTGACTGGCAACTTGGACTTGAAATTACAAAGTGAAGATGACTCTTAAAAGACAGCATGGCCATGCTTGATTTTTTTTTAACAATATGAAGACCTATTGGTAAATATTCATTCACATATCATTTCCAATCAACTTACTTGGACACGGTGACACCACACGAAATTTTCAATTGGTTGCATGACAGAAACAATTTCATCTGAATTATGTAGGACTGTATAAAGAATTGGACTTCACGAATATTTCTCAATATTACTTCAAGTCGCAACTTAACATTATTTTCGCTGTCGATCACTGAAAATGAGAATGGAATCTGGTCGAAACGATTCCCGATTTATCTTTGCAACTGTATATTGATCGAATCCTCGCGGCCACTCGTGGGAAGTTGAATAGCGCTATCAGTCACTTTACGTATATCGCCAAAAAACTGAATATCAATGTAAATTTGTGTTGTGTATAGCATACATAGATAGATTTAAGTTTCGCACAGGATCTTCGGATCTTCCGTGTGGCAGAATCGCTTAGCACGCTGCGTGTTTATAATGCCCGACCGGAAGGAGAGAAGTTAATCGAGTCCCGCAAGACTTTTTCCTTTTATTTCTTTTTTCTTTTTTTTTCAGCAGTTCAGCTTCACACTGATGTCATGAACACAGCTACTCTATTTCCCTTGTTTTGTATTGGAGTTTGGAGGTTGGGTTTGCTTCATTAATTTTGTCACACGTAATGTTGTAAATTGCCCCTTGAAACAGTGCCCCGCTTGCCACCATTCGTTTTCTCTTTCCTTTTCTCTTCATTTGTTCTTGTTATACTGTAGCAGGATATTTAGGAACGTGTACATTTACATAACTAACAGGAATGGGAACTGAATTAATTAACTCTAGTCCAGGTGCATGGCGTCTCGCTGATCTCTTTGGAATTCCAGGTTGTTATTGTTTGACCAAATAACGGAGTTAAAGACAGGCAGGGAAGGAAGTGACTTGATATTGCTTCATAATGAGGAATTTTGGGCAACACCTTTCCAAGCGTAGTGATTATGACGGGGTTCTCTGTCGTTTATTTTCGTCATGGCTGTTTCACTAGTTTAGCCATAGGTGACATATTATGTTGTTGGCATTTGGGAGAATAGAACAGATCAGTACCAAACTGGAATAGCCCTATAAGTAATGTGGTAAGCGTTCAATTTTTTGCATTATCTTTCTTCTTCAAAGTCAGTCACTACTGATCGAAATACACAATAATATGACACGTTCCATTGGTAGTTTAGGAAAAGGGAGTTAATGCACGATGCAATGATAAATGTGCTACCATTGATTTTAGAGACGTCGTTGTGGTGTGGTGCTGGTGATGGTAAGGGAACCATAGATTGCTTTTAAAGTAATGAGACAATCATTGGACCTTTGCATCAAGACCGTATTCCCATCTAGAATATAATGCATGTTCGTGCGGAGTTTTTTTTTTTTTAATCCTGACGTGGACATTTTCTTTTCCTTGTTTTTAATTTAAGAATGTTATATCTAAATTTGTTTCTTTCCCCTAACATTTTTTTTTTGTTGGATATAAAGTTGGACGTTCCGTGACCGAGTAAAAGAGCAGCGATTTAGTTACAGTTTCAATGCATCTTGTTTACCATCTTCTCTGACATTAAATTGATTGTTTTTAAATTTGACATTGTCTGTCTATAAAGCAATTTGCCTGTTTATGCTCATAAAACACTGCTATAACAACTAATACATTTGCTTCACTTGTCACACGCAATGATGTGGATTGCAGTTGTGCATGCATTTTTTCTTTTGCCACCTCTCGTTTTTCTCTCCCCTTTTCCCTCATTTTGGATTTGTTATACTGCAGATGGGAATGATTGCAATGACATAACCCAACTTGAAGTAGGAATGAGAACTGAATAAATTAACTCTAGGCCAGGTGTATATAGCGTCTCGCTCATCTCTTTGAAATTTCAGGTTGTCATTGTTCGATCAACGGAGTTGAAGACAGGCTTTATGTTGCTATAGAGGTATCTCGCTCCACATGAATGGAATGCATACGCTGTTTAGTATTAGTAATGAACTTTTTCATGTCCATCCCTGCCAATAAAAGTGTGTTTGATGGGGTTTTGTGTCATTGTGCCTATGAGAAAGCAAAGTTTTATTTTCGCCATGGCTGTTTCTCTATGCGTAGCCGTGGGTGATGGGTGTTGTTGGCATCTGGCCAGTAAAGAACCGAGTATTATGCTATAATACCCCCCTCCCCCGGTTAGGTTCTAAGCGTTCAATACGGTGATATATCTTTCTTCTTTATTATGTCAATCACTGCTGATGGAATTACAGAATTATGTTATGACACGTTTCACTCAAAGCTTAAAAAACAAAGTATATGCACGATACAAGTAATGGTGCATGAGTCCTATAGGCCATTGATTTTAGATGAGAAATTATGACATGCCTATAGTAGGATTGTCATTGATTAGGAATTAATGAAACGATTAAGCACACCTTCCACTTCTAACTGTCCCCTATGAATGTGTGTCGATCATGTGAGATCGTCATAAATTATCATTCACGTATAAGCTTACGTTCGAAGTGTACTCTTAGTTGGAGGAGACCTATAGTTACATGGTTAAAGGCGATGTCTCTTTCGCTGGAGCCGTACGTTTGGCCCGTTTTTCTTTTGCCCTTTTCTCTTTAATTGAGATATCACTTTCGTCCAGGTATAAATCACATTCTCATGTAAACAGACTCACTTGCTCTATATCCCTTGTTTTGTATCGGAGGCTTCATTGGATTTACTGCTTGTAAATCTCACAGGCTTGTATATAGCTGTAAGAGCTCTTTGAACTGATCACTATGATAGCAAGATGAGAGGGAGTCATATTGGTTATGTAAATAATGGTCAAAGGTCATATTTTAAAAGGCCACTGTTAAAGCCAGGATGGTTATAAACACTTAATTGTCATGTTTTATTTGTACGTGCCGAGGATCACTTGGATCCCGTTTACAGTGCGAGGTTCGGCCGCGGCTCGGCCGCGCCGAGACCGCCTTCATTTCGGTGTAAACGCGCAAAAGGCCAAATGCGGGGCCAAAATGGCCTCGCATTATGCCACGCTAATGTGGTCTCGGCCGCGGCTGAGCCGCGGTCGCGCCCGGCCTTTTTCTCAGTGTAAACGCAAACTGGGCTAAATGCGCGGCCAATTTTATTGTGGCTTCCAAACACTCGCCTGTACTATTTCGCTATTCAGGATATTAACCACTTCAACGTCGAAAACTAGTATAGTTTAAGGTGGTTTTGTCCTGCAAAGGATTTTCTCCTTCGGCAAAGGCCTTTGCCCGAACGGCGACTTCGTCGCCACGGAATTCAGTTGCCAAAGGATCTGAAAACCAGACAATACCAAATTGCGTTTGTTTACAAGTAGAGCGCCACTAGGTTTGAATCAAAAGCGCGGCCGAGCCCGGCAGTGTAAATGGACTATAAATTGCGGGGCTCGGCCGCGCAATTTAGGCTCAAAAAGTCCGTAAATCGACTTAGTCGTACACGCACAGAATTTCCACATAGTTTGTGTGACAGAAAAACAAATGTGATCTGAATAATAAATGTAGGCCCCCAAAAAAGTTCAACTAAGTATCTCATTATAACTTCAAGGTGCTATATTACATTCTTTTCTTTGTCGATCACGGATGACCGACATCTGATGACCCCAAGCGTATCACCTAACTCGTCTTCAGTGTGACGAGTTTCATATCTCGTTTCTTATTCTTCTTTCTTTCTGGCCTATTTTGTGTCGTCAATATCTCAAGAATGACATTACGGAGTAACATGACATTTTCAGTCAACATGTCTCATGACAATATCTAGCCACAATAAGGTTTTCATGACAGTAACGTATCTATGACGTCATCTAGGCGCCATTTTGTGATTTTCGGACCATGTTACATGATCGATCATAACTTCATAACTAAAGGTCCTTTCTGTATCAGTTTTTGTGGACATAAAGTTCAGGTCACGCTCTATCTTTCTTTCTCTAATGCTAATTACCTAGGACGTCATCTAGGACGCGTAAGCGCGCGTCAAACATTTAAAAGGCTCAAAACAACTTTCCAATGGGAAATCTCGAAGTTTCAGACAATTTTAAGCGTTTCAAACAATTTTGCGCGTGCGCGTCCGTCCGCGCATTTTCGCGCGCACAGCGCGTCAGTAACATGAAAATGCACATTTTTTGACTGATCTGGATTCCTGATACTTTGAGTAACAATATCCATTGATTTCTGATCGATTTTGACAAATAACAAAGCAATGCACTGGCGTCAAAGTTGAAATTTCGCGTGCGCATCTATGTGCAAATATAGTGAAAAAACATGTCTTTGTTTATTTCGCCATAGCTCTTTAAAACGTCAGGTGACCCTATGTTTTTATTGCATATTACAAAAACATATGAATTGAAAATAACGTTTCAAGTATCATTATTTCCATAATTACAATATGACGTCATCATATCGTCATCTGAAATCAAAAAAGTGGAATTAATTTTTTTAAGGTACTGTTTCTGACATTCATTTGCTCGTATCTCTGTTGTTTAAGCTCAATATTATTCCAAATTCAGATATGTTGTACTTTGAACATTTGCCTTTTAAGTCCATGTCATGCTTTTGATATTTGATGACGTCATCATACCTTAAATTGTGATTAAAGGTAAAGACGCAAAATCGGACAAGTTTACGTGTATTGTCTATGGGAGGTGATTTTTTTTAAAAGCATCAATTGACTTAACAACGTTTAAGCACCTTTATCTCAGCTGATTTTGCTTCATTTCCTCTGAAACTTTAATATGTTGTAGCTGAGACAATAAGCTGCAGTAATCATGCATTTTATTCTTTGAAATCTCCTCATCAGATTGACAATTTTGCAGTTTAAAACTGAAAATGAAAATGGAATGTGGACAAAACGATTCCCCATGTATCTTTCACATACATAAGTTTACGTTCCCCATATTTTCTCGTCGAGACGTATGGCCGAGTGGTTAAAGGCGACGTCTCAGAGACGTGAGATTGCGGGTTCGAACCCCACAAGATCACGAAACATTTTTTTTTTATTTTACTTTTTTTCTTCAATTTTGTATTACATATTCGTCCATGTAGAAATCACGTTCGTATATAAACGCACCTATACACACACACAGACACACACACACGCCATATCCCTCTTTTTTGTGTGTTGGAGACCACATTGCTTCGACTGCAGCAACATTTTGCAGGTTGACTTTGTCAAACCGATCATAGTATGTAATGACGACGACTGAGGTGTTGTACTTTGAACAATTGTCTTTCAAGACGATGTCATTGTTTTGTAATTTGATGACGTCATTACACTGAAAATTGTGATTAAAGGCAAGGTATCAAAACCAGCCGATTATAGGTTTTATGTCTGCGGGACGTATTTTTCCCCAAGTTGCCAGAAATGGCATAGTGACCTCAGTCGTTACAGGGCCGCTTCTCCGTCTAGCAATGCAATAGATGTTCACCAGGCCACGTTAGTTGAGTGGGCATTGACTTTCCCCCTGTTATATCTATACATTGTTTTTTTTTTTTGTCTTACCATTTCCGTGGATGACCCGTGGCCGAGTGGTTACAGAAACGGTTTCGCATGCACGCTCAATATAACTTCAAGGTGCCTATATCACATTCTTTTCTTTGTCGATCACAGATGACCGTCATCTGATGACCACAAGCGTATCACCTAACTCGTCCTCAATGTGACGAGTTTTCATGTCTCGTTTCTTTTTATTCTTCTTTCTTTCTGGACAATTTTGTGTCATCAATATCTCAAGAATGACATTACGGAATAACATGACATTTTCAGGGAACATGTCTCATGACAAAATCTAGCCACAATAAGGTTTTCATGACAGTAACATATCTATGACGTCATCTAGGCGCCATTTTGTGATTTTCGGACCATGTTACATGATCGATCATAACTTCATAACTAAAGGTCATTTCTGTATCATTTTCTGTGGACATGAAGTTTAGGTCACGCTCTATCTTACATGTTAATGCTAATTACCTAGGACATCATTACGCGCGCGTACGCGCGCATCAAACTTTTAAAAGGCTCAAAACAACTTTCCAATGGGAAATCTCGAAGTTTCAGACAATTTTAAGCGTTCCGCGCGTAGGCGTCCGTCCGCGCATTTTCGCGCGCAGTGCGCGTAAGCAACATGAAAATGCAATTGTTTTGACAGATTTGGATTCCTGATACATTAAGTAACAATATCCAATGATTTCCGATCAATTTTGACTTATAACAAAGGAATGCGCTGGCGTCAAAGTTGAAATTTCGTGTGCGCGTCTATGTGGAAATATAGCGAAAAACATGTCTTTGTTTATTTCGCCATAGCTCTTTAAAACGCAGGGTGACCCTATGTTTTTATTGCATATTACAAAAGCATATGAATTGGAAATAACATTTCAAGCATCAATATTTCCCGAAATACATTATGACGTCATCATATCATCATCTGAAATCAAAAAAGTGGAATTAATTTTTTTGAGGTACTGTTTCTGACATTCATTTGCTCGTATCTCTCTTGTTTAAGCTCAATATTATCCCAAATTCAGATATGTTTTACTTTGAACATTTGCCTTTCAAGTCCATGTCATGGTTTTGAAATTTGATGACATCATCATACCTTAAATTGTGATTAAAGGTAAAGACTCAAAATCGGACAAATTTACGTGTATTGTCTATGGGAGGTGATTTTTTTTTAGACCATGCATTGACTTGACAACGTTTAAGCACCTTTATCTCAGCTGATTTTGCTCCATTTCCTCTGAAACTTATGTATGTTGTAGCTCAGACAATAAGCTGCAGTCATCATGCATTTTATATTTTAAAATCTCCTCATGAGGTCGACAATTTTGTAGTTAAAAACTGAAAATGAGAATGCAATCTGTACGGAACGATTGGCGATCGTTGTTTGCAACTGTATATTGGTCGAATCCACGCGGCCACTTGTGGGAAGTTGAATAGCGCCATCTCCGTCAACAGTCACGATTGTATAGTTAAAAATTTAAGTTTCGCAAACGATCTTCAGGACAGCCATTTGGCGTAATCGCTTAGCGCGCTGGGTGTTCATAACGCCATACGGGAAGGCGAGAAGTTCGACTCCCGCAGGACTTTTCCCTTTTTTTCTTTTTCTTTTTTCGGCTGTTCAGCTTTACTCGATGTCATTTATCGTATTATGTTATCAAGTATACGTAAGCCGTGAACACGGCTGCTCTATTTCCCTTAATTGTTTTGTATTGGAGTTTGGAGATTGGGTTTGCTTCATTAATTTTGTCACACTTAATGTTGTAAATTGCCCCTTGTTACAGTGTCCCGCTTGCCACCTTTCGTTTGCTCTTTCCTTTTCTCTTCATTGGTTATTGTTATATTGTAACAGGATAGGTAGGAACATGTACGTTTAGATAACTGGCAGGAATGGGAGCTGAATTGATTAATTCTAGTCCAGGTGTATGGCGCCTCGCTCATATCTTTGAAATTCCAGGTTGTTATTGTTTGACCCAATTACGGAATTGTAGACAGGTTTTATGTTTCTATAGAGGTATCTTATGCCACATGAGTGGAAGGCATCACTGTTTAGTAGTAGTAATGAACTTTTTCATGTTGTAAATGATATTAAGTTATGAATTTCACATCCAATCTTCGGGACAGCCGTGTGGCTTTATAGTCGCTTAGCCCGCTGCATTGTCATTATGCACTACCTTAGGACGAGATGTTCGAGACCCGCAGGACGCTATTATTTTTTCTCTCTCTCTTTCTTTGTTTTTCTTTTGGCAGTTCTGCTTTATTCCGATGTCATTTATCGTATTATCTTATCAAGTATATAACTACCCCACGAGACACAGTCACTCAAGTTCCATTTTTTTTTTTGTCGGAGGCTGGAGGTTGTATTTGCTTTATTTATCATACGTAATGTTGTAAATTGCCCTTGGTATACAGTGCCCCGCTTGCCACCTTTCGTTTCTCTTTCCTTTTCTCTACGTTTGTTCCTGTTACACTGCACAAGACAGGTCGGAAAATAATTTACATAACTCAACTGGAGCAGGAATGGCAACTGAATGAATTAACTCTAGGCCAGGTGTATAACGGCGTCTCGCTCATCTCTTTGAAATTCCAGGTTGTTATTGTTTGACCCAATAACGGAATTGTAGACAGGTTTTATGTTGCTATAGAGGTATCTTGTGCCACATGAGTACAAGGCATCACTGCTCAGTAGTAGTAATGAACTTTTTCATGTCCCTCCATGTCAATTATAGTGTGTTTAAAGGGGTTGTGCGTCTATCTGCCAAAGAAAAGGAAAACCTTATTTTCGCCATGGCTGTTTCTCTATACGTAGCCGTATGTGGTGAGTGTTGTTGGTATCTGAGCAGTGAAGAACAGAGCGTCAGGCTAAAATCCCCCTTAGTTATACGCTAAGCGTTCAATGTCATATATCTTTATTTATGTAGTCAATCACTGCTAATGGAGTTACAGAATTATGTTATGACACGTTTCACTGAAAGTTTGTAAAGCAAAGTTTATGGACAAGGCAAGCAATTGTACATAAATAATACCATTGATTTCAGAGGGAAATTATGTTATACCTAAATGTAAGAGTATCACTGCTTTGGAATTGGTGAGACAATATGCTTGGCACGAGGGCTTCCACTTCTAATAGCTGATCCCTTTGAAGATTTGTCGGTCACGGGTGATCGTCATGATTCATCTTTCACGTAGAAGCTTACGTTCCACACTCTTAGTTCGAGAAGACTTACCATCACACTTCAAATTGCGATTAAAGGTAAAGACGCAAAATCGGACAAGTTTACGTGTTATGTCAATGGGAGGTGATTTTTTTTTAAACCATGCATTGCCTTGACAACGTTTAAGCACCTTTATCTCAGCTGATTTTGCTTTATTTCCTCTGAATCTATAGTATGTTGTAGCTGAGACAATAAGCTGCAGAAATCACGCATTTTATTTTTGCAAATCTCATCAGGTTGATAATTTTGCAGTTTAAAACTGAAAATGAGAATGGAATGTCGACCAGACGATTACTGAATCATCTTTGACATACATAACTTTACGTTCCTCATGTTTTCTCGTCGAGACGTATGGCCGAGTGGTTAAAGGCGACGTTTCAGAGACGTGAGGTTGCGGGTTCGAACCCCACAAGAGCACGAAACAAAATACTTACTTTTTTTTTTACTTTTTTTCTTCAATGGAGTACTACACCTTCACCTATGCAGAAATCACGTTCGCATGTAACCGCACCTATACGCACACACACACAATATCCCTTTGTTTTGTGTTGGAGACCAAAGCGCTTCGACTGGAAATTTCAACTTGAAAATACACATGTAAATGTGAAGGTGACCCTTAAAAGACCTTATCGCCATGTTTGATTTCTGTTTTTTAACAGTATAAAGACCTATTGGTAAATATTCATTTACATATCCTGTCTGATCGACTTACTTGCCCACGCCGACACACGCATGAAATGTTCACATGGTTGCATGACAGAAACAATTTCATCTGAATTATGTGGGACTGTATAAAGAATAGGACTTCACGAATGTGTCTCATGTCCTCTATTTGTCTGTTTATGCTAAAAAAAAACAACTGCTATAACATCTAATACATTTTGCTTCACTTGTCACACAAAAGGTTATAAATTGCAGTTGTGCAGTATATTTTTGCCAGCTCTCGTCTTCTCTTCCCTTTTCGCTACGTTTGTTTTGTTATACTGAAGGTGGGGATTTATGCATTTAATGTTGAGTATATAAATACTTCAACTTGACAAATTGACAAATTAGCCTGCATGGACGAAGGGCAATTAGTGAATAAACTTATCAGTTGCAATAAAAACAACTCGACCGAAGAGTGCCATAAATTTGAAAGACTGGATATTATTCAACCCCATCACTTTTGTAGCTTCTCCACTACTTCGTGCCGGGCCTGAAAACGAAAGATCGAACTAAGAAGAAATAATCTTTGCCATCTGTGTTAAGTATTCTTGAACAATTTTCATCGACATTGATGCATGTCGATTACTGTTTTGTGGAGTGAACAATAACTATTTGCAGATGAAGCGTTGAATTCCACTGTTCTTTGAACATTTTTGTTTCTTTTATTGAAGGAAGGTTTGGATGTTGGTATTTTTGCAGTATAAACACGTCTGTCATATACAGAAAGAACAAAGAAAACAACCTGAATTCAAACACGGTAAGACAGTCAAACCCGTCAGAATAACACCTTATCATTATATGCATCGATTCGAAGAATGCCAAAAGTTCACATCAAAATCACTCAAGATTGAAACCAAACGCATTTACAACTTTACTCTTGTATGACAGAGATGAGGCTTGTAGTTAATTTAGAACCGCAAACAATCATGAGCTGACAAGAAAAGTTCATAAAGGAACTTTTGCAATCATGAAAATGTGCAACACTACCTTGTCGTCAAAGTCTCCGGAAATATGTTACAACTTATTAAATTGAAAGCTGATAAAAGACCAGTGACTTTGTTGGTTCTTTGTTCTTTGTTGGTTTACGAACGAGATAGATATGGCATGCCTTATGTAGATGAAATATGACAGAAGTATTTTGTTCCAAGGTAAGAAAAATTGGGCATACACTTTGACACTTCAATAATTTCAGTTGTTCGTAAAGCAATGGGTAATATTACAAACAGCTTTATGAAACAGTGCCCTGGTTTGGTTAACTTTAATAGCAACTAAAGATCGTTTAAAATGTGTAGAAACTCAAGGGGAAAAATTTCGAATTCATCGAATTAATCGTCAATAGTTTCAACCAAGAATAATTGCTTTCATTGATATACCTCTCAATCAAATATCAATTCATTCCGCAATGATAATGTATTCCATTAGATATATTTCAACTGATTTATATTTCATTTCATTATATTTATCTCCCAACTCTCATTAGAATACAATATAACAACGAAGGTTAAACGCAACATAATGTGGGATAACACAAAAATGCACCCCAACAAGAAAAAAAATAACATAATACAAATGGAGAGAGAGATAGAGGGCCAGAAATCAATTGTTAATCAGGATATTATAAGGAAGTACCAAAAGAGGAAGGTCATTGACCTTTTTAAGGCTAGACTTCCACTTGACGTTTCCAATACATTTAAAAATTCACTTCACTGAGAAAAACTTGGAAACTACAGAACGTAAATGGAACGTATACACTGTAGACAGCATAATTAAAACAATTCATTTAAGTGCAGTGCATGGTAATCAATTAACATATAACTTTGATACGAACAAATGGACATAATTTCATTTCATCAAACACAGAATTCCAAGCATTTACTCTTCGATACCTGCGATATAACTTCTAAGGAGTGATAAATATAGACTATCCGTTTTTCTAGTCTCTAACATAAATATACATCATAATATACTTCTCTCTTATATCAATCATAATCTCAATTATAGGTGCAATAAATTGTGAATATACTTATACATTAATTAAACACTTTGTACTTTACATATGTCAAATATGTCAAGTAGCTACAGTTTATCAAAAAGAGGTGTTGTATAGTTGGAATTTGTCATAACACATAATAACAACATTTTCTGGAATGTAGACAGATTTTTTTGCACATTGACCCCTTATCATTTTAGAATATGGCTTCTCACAATTTTCAACATTTTTAACATTATTGAATGTCAAGCATCCACAGTATTCTCAACTTATTGTATTTATAGTATACTTTGATAAAATGTTCAATATGTATTTTTCTGATGGTATGGTGTTAACAATTATTGTCTTAGTTAAAGGGACTGTACAGTACTGGTTAAGGTAGGGATTCATGTTTTGAACATTTCTAAGTGAGATAATGAAAAGCCTCTTATGAAATATGAAAGAGCATGTAATTTTAAGAAGGATTCAACGTTTATTTGATGAAAATTGGTTTTCAAATGGCTGAGATATCCAAAAAAGTGCTAATAATAAAAGGCGACATGTCCCAACGTTATAAGTATCTCTTTGTTTCACCTTGTTTTTAGATATCTCAGCCATTTAAAAACCGATTTTCATCGAATAAACTTTTGATACCCCTTAGAACTCCATGCTCTTTGACATCTCAAAGAGTGGTTTCTGAATATCTCACAAAACGTTAAAAGCCAAATTTTCACCTCGACCAGAACTGTACACACCCTTTAAAACTTTAATAAAAATAAAATTTAATTGAAAAATGCATGACAAATGCGGCAAAGTAGTGCCATGAATATGCATTGAAACTATCACGGTAACAAGTGCCTTATCCCATAAAGTACACCTGTTAAACAAGATAGCAAATTGTCCGCTGGATATGTGACCGTGCATCACAAAACGAACAAAAAGTCGAACACATTGATTTTGTGTGAGGACTGGAAATAGGTGAAATGGGTCAACCGAGCCGATCTTGACTTTTTCATATTTTCTGAAAGAGCAAGTCTTCTCCTACATTATGCTAAAATTTGGGATCATAAAATGGGCAGAAAAGTGTTTTTTTTTTAGCAGTTTATCTTCAAGATTTTTTTTTTTTTTTGCAGAATAGTGTAAGTGTTTCTTTAGAGTCCCCTTTCCATTCTTACAAACCTTGTACACATTTTTCACTTTCAACTCCTATAACTCTTGAAAGGATGATGCTATTACTTCGAAAGTTGGCATTAATTATGGACAGAATGTGTTAATGAGGCACGCTTAATTTCAGTTTAATTTGACATTCCTTCATTGTTGTTACCCCGGTGGTTTAGATCCTGTTTTTTTTTCTCCCATTCATCGCACAACCAGCACGGCTTGGTAAAGATTAATCCATTGATAGACACTGTGCTTCAGAGCCTCTTTTCTCAGTTCACACTTTTCCGGAGTGTGTCCTTTCTTTCCAATATTTAGATAGGTTAGGAGAGTCCATTTGATTTGAGAAATATTATTTTAAAGCTTAAAGTCCGCTCTTTCAGAATATGCTCTTAACCAGGATTTCATGGCTGGTGACTTTTTGTGTGTTTTGTGGTGTAGGGTCACATATTATTATCATTTACCCACCAATAAGAGATTCATGAAATTCGCTACAAATAAATGTTGTATAAGATGCTGCCAAATATT
The DNA here is from genome assembly GCF_964275005.1 of Diadema setosum. NCBI lineage: Eukaryota > Metazoa > Echinodermata > Echinoidea > Diadematoida > Diadematidae > Diadema > Diadema setosum. The sequence goes on from NC_092687.1 coordinate 36,834,892, forward strand.
TTTGTTATTTCTGACAATATGAAATATATACAATATATATATATATATATATATATATATATATATATTCTGACTTTCTTTTTTTCGTGTTTTATTCTACGATCTTTTTACGGGACAGTACCTTCACTACATGAAACTGGTTTACAAGATAGCTCCCAGTTACATAAAATGAATACAATATTGTTCACGAGATAAATGTCCTTTTTAACATTGTAGTATTAAAGTCAATAATAGAAAGAAAAAAATGCTAAAAAGTGGGTCAATTCAGTAGAAAAATAGAAAATTCAATATGATATTCAATGTAAATAGTACCCATATAAAATGAGAGTACATACACAATGTATAACCAGAAAAATACCACGAATGATGGAAGGATCAGCGTTTCCTGATTCATTCATCATTCCCTATTTAATGCCATCCCACCCTTCCCTACCTGTATCCCAGAGATAATACTTTTTGCAACAAAATCTTTTGGTCAAAATCAAACCTTACACATTCACATGCACTCTTATTCAAACGACACAGGAGTTTGGGCATTAATAGGTACAATAAGAATGATGTGCCTTGATTAAAAAATGTTGACCTCATTATTATGTCCTATACGTGACGTAGGAACAAAATGAACAGCAAACCTATAGTGGGATAATACATCGATCTGTTAAAGGGGTCTAGGGCAATTACCCCCTGGGCAGTAACCCCGCACCCTTCCTCTAGCCCTAATCCTAATCCTAATCCTGAACCTAACCCTAACGCTAACCCAAACTCCTAACCCTAAACCTAACCCTAACCCTAATCTTTACTCTAACCTTACCACCCGAACCAGTATTTGGCCAGGGGGTAATTGCCCTCCTTGGGTTATTGCCTGGATACGGTTAAAACGCGGTTTCTTTAAATGCATAGGTGCGCGGTTATTGTTAATTTCAAACATCTCCATACAATGGGTGGACTTAATCCATTTTGGCATTGATTGCCAAGTTAGTTACCTTAATGTAGCATATAGAAAATACAAATTCAATTCGTATACGACCAGCTTCAAACTTTGTATAAAGATACTGAAAATTCTGGTGGAGCTATAACAGAGGAAGGAAGAAAGGAAAACAAACAGAAATGAAAAAAAAAAACATATATGAAACACCGGATACATTTCTTTTCACTTCCAATATCAGTCTCTTGATTTTAAGATAACGGCTTAGAGGTGATGAGTTGATGTTACTTAAATTATGTTTATAATTAAAGTTAGTAAAGGTATTGCTTCACCTACAACCAGAAACCAAACGGTGAAGAAAGAAAAATCATGATGTTTCAAAGAAGTCTCGCATGTATACATACGTTGACGGCATACAATTCAATTCAGTTCAATTCAATTCAATACTTTTTTTTAAGTGTACGATACTACAGTAAAATATGATGCATATACAATATGGATAAAAGATTTATAAAATTACAAGAAAAAACAATTAATCAAAGACTCACACACACACACACATATATATATATATATATATATATATATATATATATATAGACAGGAAATGCATGTTTCGAAAGGAAGTAGGAGGAAAAAGACAGAGATATGAGTTGTATACTAATCATTGCTAATGGGGGCTAGAGAAGCAAAAATGAGGTTGGGAGAGAAAGACAAAAGAGAAAGCGGAAGTCCTCGTAATTACATTACATAATCACAATTAGAAAACATAGGTTCTGTTGTTTACATGGAATTGTTCATATCTTCAAAATGCTTGAGTCCATGAAATTACTCGTGCAATGATAGAGTAAAAATGTACATGCTACAGAAACTGCAATGGTAAGATTATCAAATGTAAAAATGATGCAACAGTTACAATACGTATTGCTATGAAATAAACTTTGAGTTCCTCTGTAGAATTATACACTCTTTTATACTGCATAAGAGATTTCTCAGTACCCTAAAAATCATCATCAAAACAAAACTGAAAACCTTAGACCCCATCTTTAGTAACCGAAACTGTACCATCCCTGTCATTAAAAAATATTGTGTCACTGAAAAAAAAAAAAAGTTCCTTATTGTATCTTTGTTATCGGCTAGATTATCCATCTGCATCATCATTTACATGATATATTTGTACATGTTTTACTGTGAACTCAATAGTACTTGTATGATTGCGAAGCTACGCAATATAAGTGATAATATAAAGATTAAAGTAACGGTTAACTGTTTCCGAAGATTGTGCCCATATTCCTTCCGAGGATTTTTCTTTGATTAAATGTAAATCCTTATATGGGGGGGGGGGGGAGGGGGCTGGGAGCATTACATTTTTATTTTTCGCAATGGACATTGCACAATATACACAGAGTTTTCTTCCACGTACATTAACGACTTAAAAGTTTGAGCATTTGTTGCAGCTCCAAGGTTTAGTAAATGATTATGAAGACATTCCACATGTTGAATAACGCTCCATTGTTATTCAACTTTAGCCTAACTCAGTTCATACAGTTTTTTCAAAGGAAATTAACCCTCTTAGGTGTTACAAGATGGTTGTCATAAGTATGTGCTTTGAGAAAGTGTGTGGAAACTACAAGCAATAAATTACATTTTCAATACAAATACAAGTGTGTAATTTCTTATTTGTAATAGCAGCATTAGAATGATCAAAATCTAATGTTCAACACTATCACTCTGCAACTCGGAATAAAACTCATATTTGAACAAATCATCACATATAAACTCACTTTCAGGTTATATGCTGATTCTTTTTGAACAGTTTATAATTCCTTATGTATGTATTTATGTACTGTAATGTCAGAGCTGATTATTGACCTTATACAAGTAGGTAGGCTGAGGTAAAGTTTGGTTAATGTCTGTATGAAATTACTTAGCATTTTCTTTCGCGTTCTAATATTCAACTTTAAATGCTCAGCCAAATGAACGTAGTCTGTTTCTGTCATATGCAATATAAACTAATATTTTTCAAGGACGTCATGTCATAGTTGCAACTCCTCAGAGTCTTGGCTTCCAGATCTGGATAGGTTGTTGCCACCCCTTCGATTGTTTTCTTGATTGTGACGAGCAGAACAGTTGCACAAGTTGTGTCTGCAAATGACAAATACTCCTATTGCTACAATTGTTACCAGCATAATCAACAACAAGGAAAAGAAAACTGCAGACATAATGGCAACTGAGCTTAAACACACAGTTTCATTCTCACATATTAAAGCAGTTTCTTCACTTGCAGATGAACAGTTATATTCGGAAAGCGTGGTAGGGAACGTTTGATTAATGTCTCTTGCCCTCCACGTGGATATGACAGCCACGGCTGTAGTCGATCCTCCAACCTGCCTTGGTCCTTTCTGTGCTTCGTAAAATGACTCATTGCAGCTCTCATAAGACAAGCTGTCTTTAGTGGATGAACAGCACCACAAGCTGATATCTGATCTCGCTGCCATTAGCTGAGTAATGTGAGTACCATTATCAATCTTTTCTTCTAAATAGATGACCATAGTGGTGTCTTGGAAACAAAAAATGGAAACGCTGGGGCTATTGCCTCTCGTACACGCACAAAAGATCTCTTTCCAAAACTTATTGTTGGTGATATTGTAAAGCTTGTATCTGGAAAATGTGCATGACGGAATACCGGCAGGAACGGCAGGAATGTCCACATCGAGTCGGTAAACCTTACTTTCCCCGGTTGTTTCATTTCCCTTGTAAATATCGCATATGTATGATCCTTTATCAGAATCTCTCACGTTGTCAATGATAAAATTCAGAGTTATATATCCTTCCCGTGCCATGTTGTCTCTTTGCGCTGAATATCGAGATGTGCTATTTCCACGACGAATAATGGTGCCATTTTTGTAGAGCGGTTGGTGCAGTGAGCGATAGAGAACAAAATATACGTTTGAGGCATTTGCGGTTTCGCAGGGTAATTCAACACGTTCTCCCTCTTTCGCACGGCACCTCCCCTCAGTGCAATAACCATTCACGTTGTTTAAAAACAAAATCAACAAACCAGCCCCCGGGAGGAGTGTCATGTTTGATTTCTTATATTACACGTATACATATAGTAGTGAGCTGTAGTAGTGAACTATAGTGACTACAGCATGGATAACCATGGCTAAGGCCATTCTGAGCACATGCACATCAAAGATCTTCGCTAACAGTGCTTAAATGTATGTTTTATGAAGTCAAGCCTAGACCATAGAGTACTTATTGAAAAAGATATGAGCATTCCAGTGCCATCGCTGTCCAGACGTAAGAGTTCTGTCCTAATGTCAATTGGTGGGACCGTTGATTCATTAGCTCCTGATATCGTGCGACTGTTCTGTTAAAAAAAAAACACACACACACACACAAGCATACAATATAATGTTAGCATTAATTACACCGATTACAATAATGAAAAGATTGAAATATATATATATATGTATATATATACATATATACATATATATATATATATATATATATATATATATAAGAAGGAAGAGGGTGTGATGGCTTCTAAAGGGGTATGTTACATATTGATCGCATCCGAGTTAATAAAAGCAAAAGTAACCAATTATGATATATGATAAAACAAAAGCAACACTTGCACATTATTTCAAAAACCAATTGTTTCATAAAGAGAACAATTAAAAAAAATTATATCTTTTAACCATAACTTCGAAAATGTACCTTTATAATGTAGTGACCAATACATCATTAAAAAGGTATTATTTTGTACTTTATGACAGAGACCGTACTTCAAAATCTCTAAAAATGGACTTATCCGTTTTTGCGAACAAACTCTTCATTTAGTGGCAATAGTAAATATTAATCCCACCCCTTAAACTGCAATTTCTCATAAGACAAATTTGACACTATATGGCATAGACAAATTGTTATCAACAATATACATTACCTCTAATACTTGACCACGCACACTTTTTCAGGGCGACGAAGTAATAGAAGTCTTTTGGCTGTAGGCAGTAAACGAAGGAAAGAAAACTCAGAGCGGCTATCAGGTGCGTTAATGGGACAGTTTCACTGTGCACTTTTCCTTCCAGAATCACTCATAATAGTAGGACATAATGGAATTCTCACAGATTTACCTCGACCAGGATCCTGAGTACTCGGTGTTAATGCGGAATTCACTTGTTCTGAACGAATTTAAACATACACGAAGTCGAATTATGATGTATCACACGACTATGATCTACTGAGATCAATAGAATGGTCCCTGAGAAGCTAAGAACACACCGACAGCAATGAAACAAAGCAGAAGATATTTGCCTTTAGGGAATTCGGCTGAGTTGAATGTGTTTGGAGTTCCGTCGAAGGACGTTGGAGTAATCTGTTCGTTTCTTTGTGCCGTATATGAGAGACTAGAATCTGTTGCACTTTTTTCATCTGCCAAGTTGTACTGCGCCGATGTTTCAGGGAATATTTTCATTGATTCTTTGCATTCCTTTCTTTGTTTGTACTTGATATCATTTAAAGAGCAGCAACCAATCTTTACTTTCTTCGGGAGCCAAAATGTTGTTGTGATTGAATCATTGCTCCAGCTTTCCCTGAGAGGGAAATACACTGTCTTGTGTGAGTAACAGGCGATGTATCCCGCTGGATTCCCCACTGTTGCAGAGCACTGGCATTCACTGTATGTTGATTCGCGGTAAGAGGTGTCTGTCCAGTTACACTTAGCTGGTCCTGGTGGAAACTGAACGTCTACTCTATAGGTTTGTGACGACGTTGGTTTCGGATTTGACTCGCACCAAAAGGAGCAATTGTAAACCCCCTTGTGGTCCAGGGATGTTGGAACGAATTCGAGCGTGAGTTGTAATGAATCAGGATTTTTCAGACACCTGATGAATCGATGACTCGAAATAGCTTCTCGATCTTCTTCCTTTTCTATGAACCCTTCGTGTATTTTGACATCGCCGTGGTGCAGCACGTAATGCAGTCTGTCACACGACGCCTCGTAGGTAAACTGAATGTCCTCAGACTGGCCTAATCGTAGCTTCACGTCAGAGGATGCCGTTGCCCCCCTTAAAGCACAGATGCTAAGCAACAGGACTAACTCGGCGAACATTTTTATGACCTTTTCATCAGTGTTATTTCAGGAACTGGTTCACATGCCTCGTCGGTAGCTTTACGCCTACGTGTGAAAAAAGCAAAATAGTACTGTTGTTGTTATTTCGACGACTCTAATTTCCTAAATTTTATAAATGAGAATAAAGAAAGAGAGAGAGAAGCGAATACATAGACAGCCTACTTTCTTACGCTTCAGATAAGAAGAGAAACAAACAAACAAACAACATATTCTTAGGAAGAAACTGATTATTTCCTAAACAACCTGACCAAGAATATAACAAGCTCAAACGATACATTCCATAACACCTGTTAAATACGTGTAATTAAAAAGAGGTAGCTAAATTCACACTATACTGCTAGAAGCTATTATGAATGGCCCTTAAAGTTATTCTCAAGTTTTTAGTTTTTAGTTTTTAGTATTTAGTTTGATTCCAGATTTTAATGTAGAAGACAACCATTTTCACCGTTTACTCCATGAGAGGGCGTAAGTGCGGGAAATGATTGTTTTGACTTCAACACTTAGATGGATACTAGTAAAAAATCTTTAAATGAGCTCTTTTCATTCTTATTTAGTCAGACAATCCAGTAACAAAACAGGATTTCAGGCGTTTAATCTTCAGCATAAATCTAGATCAAAAGCCTTGAAAATAAAAGCACCTTGCCATAACGAAAAGAAACAACCAACACATAAAGAGCGAGATATGAATTCAAATATTTAGGAGCATTATTAGCATATTAAGAGGCTTGTATTTTTACCGTGTGAGAAATATTGCTAGTTGTTGATTAAAACACTTTTTGCTTTCGCCATTACACGTATAGAAAAAAGGCGATTTATTACACTGAAGTCTTTGTGCAATCACTTTCTTAGTACAGACATCTCTTTCATTGTATGATGTGCTACACTTAAAGATATGTTTGTACATCTATAATTTAAATATTTTGTGTGACACGCCTATCGACAACATGAAGTGAATATAGTGATATAGTGCAGACACCTCATAGGTGCAAACAAATTTCAGATGTAGATTATACGTACTTGCCATTGCCCAACTGTTATGCCCGTATCCATGCCGGTGATCATCATTTTTAGCAGAATTGGCTTTCGAATCTACCGCCGAGCAGCACAGGGGCACGGGAGCATACCATAATGACAGACGTTGCAGGGAGCTGCTGAAATTATATCCCAATACTCTAATTATGCCATATAAGTGAGCAAAAAGGGAGTGAGATGATGAAAAATCTATAAAGCATCGTTGTTGCTAAGAAATATTGTGCTCTGGCGGCCATGGTTACGTATTGACAGTTGACAAGTGTATATAATGATTAATGCAAACACCTGTTAAGTGGGTAGGAGCTGGCAGGGGATGTGTGCTTTTCAATAGAACCTCACTTCTACTTGGTTCCGCTCACCTGCTTCTAGTGCAACTCCAGGGGCATTGCTTATTAAAACATCATTTCTAATTATAATCCAAATCATACAGATGATGAGTTGCACTAATGATGGTGATGTTCGTTTTTCCAAAGGTTCGTTGATCCGAAAATAAGCTCACCTTGATTATTCCAAAGGTTTGTTTACCCGAAAATAGAATAAGGGCTCTTATTCTACTGGTTGGTTAATCCGAAAACGCAATTCAATCTTCGTTAATAAATGGCTCGTCATGATGATGGTGATGATGATGATGATAAAGAAAATGGAAAGGGTGTCATACGGAGGAGGTAGGGAGAATACTTATGTTTCCTTTTCTTTCTTTTTTTCTTTTGACGATAACCATTACAGGTTACGACTTTAAATACACATCAGCCCAGGCAGCAAGTTTCTTTTGTTGTTGTTGCTGTTGTTTTTTGTTTCTGTTTCTGTTTCTGTTTTTAGTGAAAAGAACGTTTTTAATGCTTATCTGTATCCCATATGACGTAGGTCAATTTGTTAGTATATATTAATTTATTGTTATTCTTTGTACCATATTCCACATAACACACTTTTATATGCGATTTGTACTTCCAGATAGAAGCACAGCACAAGTGAGCAAAGATGAATGAGACGTAACAGTTTTTGGTGTACAATGCATTAATGAAAAATGACTCGATGTGTATTGAATCTGTTCAAATCAAGTATATTTGTGTTCAAGTATTGCCAAAAAATGAACAATGATTACATATTAAACGGATCGTATAGTTTTGGTTGAGACGTAACATTTGTTTGTAACCTTTTTTTTTTTTTTTTTTTTGATGAGGTAATGATAAACTTCTTATGGGATACAAAAGAACATGTGATTTCAAGAGTAGTTCAACGTTTATTAGATAAAATGGGTTTTGAAATGGCTACGATATCCAAAACAGAGCGACGGTACTGGAAGATGGGACCCATCGTTTATAATGATGGCTTTATCGTACAGCCATTCCAAAACCAATTTTCATCAAGTAAATTTTGAATTTCTCTTAGGATGATATGGTCTGTGTTATTGCATAAGTCTTTTTCTTGGTCTCTCTAGCAAAAAGTTAAAAGCCCAGCTCTCCTCTCCACCAATACGATACCATCCCTTTGAGCATATTGCTGAAGTAAATTGCATATTTTTGACCATTGATATCGTACTTCCCTTTCATGCTTTTAATTTATAGGAAAAGCAAGTGTGACCTCAGCCTATATCATGCCTTCATTACTGTCCAATGCCAATGTCCTAAGTTCCCAAGAAGCAAAGCGATAAATTATGAGATTGCTTACTAATGCGTTAAATCATTCAGCTCAACTAATTTTGAATGTCGTTACTTCCAGTATGGGGTACCCTTTCTCATCTGTGTTGAAGAAAAAGCAACATCGAATATAACAAACTTTAGTAATTCGTTTGTAGTATCTAACCGTATGTGCAATAAAAAAAAAAAAGTAATACTGCAGTGAATACTCGTTTATATGGACCTTAATAGGTTCCTGTCCTGTAGGTTTCAGGCGTTACAGAAAACATTTTGGAACGTGTATACCGTGAGAGGGCGCAACTGAAAGAAGCGGCTGCTATCCATTGCAAAACTTTGAAGGACAATAGTCTTGAAAATGGGTTATTTTCATTCTTAACTAGTAATTCAACCAGTAACAAGAACACATTTCTCCATTCATTACAACTTAGAACATCAATCGAAATGACTCGAAGAATACACATATCACGAAACATGTCACGAATAAATAGCGAGATGTGAATTTACAAATGATGAAGCACATTAATAAATACACGTTCTATTTAATTATCACCTCTTGGCACTTATCATTTCAAACGCCCAACACTCCCCCCCCCCCCCCCCCCCCGATAAAAAAGACAGAAACAAACAAAAAAAAATCTAAGAAGATGCAAGTGATATTCATATCTGACCCTGCACCTCAAAACAAACAAAAAGTCGCCAGACATGAATTTTTAGTTAAGACCATATTCTGAAAGAGCAGATTTTAAGCTTTAAAATGATGTATAACTCAAATCAAATGGACTCTCCTAACCTATCTAAATATTGGAAAGAAAGCACAAACTCAGGAAAAGTGTGAACTGAGAAAAGAGGCTCTGAAGTACAGTGTCTATTCAAGCGCTTAATATTTACCAAACCGTGCTGGCTGTGCGATGAATGGGACAAAAAACAGGAAGTAAACCACCAGAGTAACAACAATTAAGGGATTATTAGATTAAACTGAAATTTTACATGCCTCATTAACACATTCTGTCTATGATTCATGCCAACTTTCAAAGCAGTAGCACTATCCTTTCAAAAGTTATTAGAGTTGAAAGTGAAGAGTGTGGACAAGGTTTTTCAAAAATGAAAAAGGGATTCTAAAGACACACCTAATCACACTATTCTACCAAGAAATTCGAGATAAACTGCTAAAGAAAAACACTTTCCTGCCTGTTTTATGATACCAAATTTTAGCATAATGTAAAAGAAGACCCGCTCTTTCAGAAAATGTGAAAAAGTCAAGTTCGGCTATGTTGACCCATTTCACTATTTTCAGTCCTCACGCAAAATCAGTGTGTGCGACTTTATGTTCGTTTTGAATCGTAAAACGAAATAGAAAAAATCACTTAATTCTGAGAAAGCTTATTAGTTCAATTCTTTGAAAAGTTTGAAAAGTAACAGTATTCAGAATTATTACAAATTGAGCCACTTTTGTGGTAACTATATCGGCTAAAGCAATTTCATCTGGGTTAATGATATGTACTTTTATGTACTTTACAGCAATCTGACATAAGTCTATGCTATCATTTTTGCGTACTTCACGATGTTACTATCGATACGTTACAGACTTCATACGGCAACAAACATATACGCTGTTTTCCATCGTTATGATTATGTACTATTTTTGTTGCCATGGCAAAGTGCATTGTTTCTTTTATGACATCATTCGCGCATATACTTAAAATTGTATTTGAAAAAAGAAAAATGTCTTTATCAGACGAATGAAAGACAAATAGAAAAATTGTACCACTTTGGAGTATGTTCCCTTTCTTTTATTTTCTGATGATGGAAATTAAATAATGAATTGAATTGAATTGAATTGAATTGAATTGAATTGAATTGAATTGAATTGAATTGAATTGAATTGAATTGAATAAAACCGTACAGATTTAGATTATACATACTCACCATTGGCCAACTTTTAAAACCACGATAAGCGTATCCAATGTACTTCATTTTAAAGAAAAGCGACGCGAGATGCAACTTTCGAGTAGCAAGGTTGCATTCACAATGACACGCTCAGCGCCGCTACCATTTCCATGGATAACAAAGACAATAAACGGGTATTCGTCAATTGTTATGGTCTGTTGTGCGATGCTGTTGTCTCCATGGCTACAAATTGACAACTGCAGTACACAAGTGACTATAAAAATGCAAAAACTTGTAAAATAGCCATAGTTCCCTGGGAAGAGCCCTGGAGAGTTGATGCTTAACCTATATAATTACAATCGATTAATTTGTCACCGTCTTATTTGTCTCTATGCCAACGAGGGTATCATAGTTTATTGCCCGTCCTTCTTCCGTACCAAATAGAAATCCAATATCAGAAAGTCCCAACTTAATGACGTCGTTGACTGAAATGTGGGAAGTTTCATCTTATACCAATGAATGAATTGATACCTATGATAAAGAAGAAAATACGTGCTATACTATACTATACTATACTATACTATACTATACTATACTATACTATAGAAATGTCATACTATATTAGGTAAGTTTGACGAGATTTGCCCAGAACTGTTTTTCTTTGCGCGAGTGATGTGTTTCTCCACCTCAAGGAACTCATCCTTCCATTTATTTCATCCATATAAGTATTTTGCAGAGATGAAATCATAATGCCCAAAGAGCAAAATGCATCATTCACAATATTATGTATGATATATATTATATAAAATTACGAGTATACAGTGTATTATTGTTTGTATATGAAAACCTTCATGTACACAGAATAAACTCATGAAATATTGATGTTTTGGCAATTTTGAAAACTTATAAAAAATATGTATCATACGTAGAACATAGTGCTCAACAAACATAAAGTGAGGTTTATATTCAACCTGTCGCCACTCCTCTCCCCAACCTCTCCATTCAAAATCTTCACTTCTTTTCCGATACACATGGTGTCAATGTATGGTTTCCGTTCTATTTTCATCATCAATCCATCATCTCTGCTAAGTGCGTGTGGCTTGTCTTCATGACATTAATACTGGCATTATGAATGTAAACTCCGAATACGCAGTGGCGGCTGGGAGGGGACACGATTTAACTTTTCTCACATAACGTGTAAAACACGCTCTACACTTTTGTCATATCAGCCTTCCATCTTCTTTATGTGACTAATGTATCACAAAAGCTACAAAAATTCGCACCAACTGATTTTTGTCTGAGGTAGTCTAGGGCCTACTTTTCAGTTCTTAAAAACCATGTACACAGTTTTCACTTTCAACTCTTATAAGTGACCAAGCAGCTGAAGGGTGTCAAAAATCTGCGCTTCAGAGCATCCCCTATTATTGTTTGTGATTTTGTGTGTCTATACTGTGTGTGTTTTTTATACATGGGAAAGTTAGGAAACAGCCTAGGTCAAGTGGTATTATTGACAATGCAAGGCATTTTAATATAGACTAGTATAATTATGTGACCCTGCATCACAAAACGGACAGAAAGTCGCCAGACATGAAATTTTAGTTAACTCTTTATGTGCCGAGTTCGTACTTCCGACTCAGTCGACGGCGTGCCAACTTCGCATATTCTGCTCAACAAACAAAGGCGCCAAGACCGATCGATAAACCGCTAATTACTGCTAATCCCGCGGCACAATGAAAGCGTTTTTCGAGCTTTTGTTCCTCTCATATACGGCTTGCATTCTATGTGGTGATCGACTATCAAGCGATGTTCCTAACTAGATTTACTCGTACATTCTAAGTTTCTGTCACGGTTTTATGTGCAAAAGTCATGCCTTTACAGTAATGTAGCAACTGGTCATTCAAAAGAAAAATTGAAAATAGAGTCGTCATACAATTTATATCGAAACAAAGTTTGACATTCCTCTTTAACTTTGTCTACTATTATGCCCATCTTAACAGGAATTTGTAGAAGTTATACAAATTGGAAAATCAAAATTTTTTCTCAAAGCGTGACTATCTTCGTGTCTCAGAATAACGTGGCACACAGGGGGTTTCCACCATGGCACATAAAGAGTTAAGAACATAATCTAAAAGAGCAGACTATAAGCGTTAAAATTAAGTATAACTCAAATTAAATTGACTCTCCTAACCTATCTAAACATTGGAAAGAAAACACACGCTCAGGAAAGTGTGAACTGAGAAAAGAGGCTCTGAAGTGCAGTGTCTATTCGCGCGCTAAATCTTTACCAAGCCACGCAGGCTGTGCAATGTATGGGGAAAAAACAGGAAGTAAACCACCAGTGTAACAACAATAAAGAGATTATCAGATTACACTGAAATTGAGCGTGCCTTATGAACACATTCTGTTCATAATTGATGCTAACTTTCAAAGCAGTACCATCATCCTTTCAAAAGTTATTAAGAGTTGAAAGTGAAGAGTGTGTACAAGGGTTTTAAGAAATGAAAAGGAGACTCTAAAAACACACCTAATCACACTATATTCTACCAAAAATATTCAAGATAAACTGCTAAAAAACACACTTTCCTGCCCGTTTTACGATCCCAAATTATACCATTATGTAAAAGAAGACTTGCTCTTTCAGAAAATATGAAAAAGTCAAGATCGGTAAGGTTGATCCATTTCACCTATTTTCAGTCCTCACACAAAATCAGTGTGTGCGACTTTTTGCTCGTTTTGTGGTGCACGGTCACATATATGTGAAGCAACACTGCAAAATCAATGATCTCGTTTTGATACACTGCGCACATGCTGCTTATATTCAGAATGCCAACCAGGAATTACGCTGAATCACTATCTTTTGTCGGCTGCGGGCTTTTTTTTTAACAATGTTTCACTCTATTCACCTCTTTAATTATGGTTAAAAGAAATCTTCGAAAAAAAAAAATCTTGATCACCCTTTCATGTCGATTTCAAAACAGTTTACTAACCCTTGACTTACGATTTTGGTAAGTTTTTTTTTTTTTTTTTTTTGGTTTTTGTTTTGTTTTTACGAGTGGATGGGGGGGGGGTGGCACGCGACGGAGCTCTTGCATTTTCAGAATTGAAATTCAATAATCCGTAGCACAATGAGTGAAATACCGTACGGATACGGTACGGTTGATGGATACTAAACACTGTAAAGTAACATCAGTGCTGCCAGAGCCCGGGGTGCGATTTTTTTCCCCTGGTGCAAAAAAGAAAATAAATAAAATAAATTAAAAAAATAATTAAAAAAAATAACTATTATATTTAGTGTCCGGCGTTGAGGTCGCTCGCAGACTGAAATGTGTGTTGTTGTTTTTTTTTCTTTTTTTTTTAAGGGTCTGAAGAGGGGTGCGTTCGCACCCAGCGCACCCCCAGCCTGGTGACGCCCATGCACAGTGCTGGATGGGCGACCAAAACTCTCACAAGCTCGCACCAACTAGCTTTCAATTAGCTCTCTTGAGATTGTTTGAGCAACCTACGGTTTTACTTTATGAAGTCATGTATTTCTGTATCATAATATGATTTGTGTGTATGTGCCTGTCTGTATGAAATCCATGCATATACCTATATAATTATAGATATACACTTGGTGATTCTATCCTTCTATGAAGAGTGCTCGATATCCTCAAAGGAAGAGCTTTAGACAGAAGTATTGGAATAAGTTCACTCGGTTGACAGCAGGTTCATCCGTAGTTATTGCTACTCGGAGTTTCATGTCACCTCCATGAGGCGCAATCATCAGGAAATTATAGATATACATATTTATATATATAATATATAATGTATACGACAGACAGTGTTGTTCGATTGTGGTTTATATGATAATTAAATGTATTCTACTTTTTTTTCAGTACATGTTCGTGTTGAATTGATCTGAGAATATACCTAACATACAAAATAAATACATGAATATATTTCACACCTCTTGTAGCATTTAACAAGTGAAGAGTTTGTTTGCAAAAACCGATAAGTCCATATTTGTCAAATGGAGATATTTGCGATTAAAGTACAAGAAAAATAAAGAGAATAATAAGAAAAATTTTGCTTCTTTTGACCATAACTTCAAAAACATACCTTTATATATAGTGACCAATATATCATTTAAAAGGTATTATTTTGTACTTTATGGCAGAGACCGTACTTCAAAATCCTCAAAAATGGACTTATCGGTTTTTGAAAACAAACTCTTCAAGTACAGATTTGGAATATGCATAGGTCATAATATACTTTTTTTATGCCTCTGCCACGAAGTGGTGCCGGAGGCATTATGTTTTCGGGTTGTCCGTCCGTCCGTCCGTCCGTGCACTTTTTCTCCATACCGGTACCTTGAAAATTACTCAATGCATAAATGTATGAATGGGTCAAAGTCAAGTTAAAGTCCTTAAATCCCCAAATACATGCTCTCCTATTCATCCAATTAAACCTAGGTCAAGGAAGGTGAACATCGAACACATTTGTGACAAACTTGTCTTTTCAATATTTTGCCAATTTTGTGAAAATGTAATCACACATTGTCCACATGTACTATCTAGACCTATTGGGAAAATCATGCATTATGGCGGAGGCATACCAGTCGCCAAAAGCGACATTTCTAGTTTCCAACTGTGTTATCGATATCCAGTAATCATAATCTTAAAAGAATCGATACGTGAGTAACTGTCGCAGCTTTCCAATCGACAACAGAGCTTCTTTTTTCTTTTTACCTAACAATCATAACAATATTTGGCAGTTGACTATACACACACACACAAAAAAAAAATGTAAGCTTGTTTCAGATGGAAGTCAATTTGATTTCGCATTTTACCCGGAGGCCTGGATCAATTTAAATCAGTTTCTTCTGACTGCTGTTTCCTGCTTGAATTTTCTTACACATTACTTCAAATATTATTCCAAAGAGCCATTGAGTCAAATCCCCCTTTATCTAATTTTCATCATTCTAATGGTATGGTACATTCTGAATGAATATTCTATCTTTGTATGGCTAATTGAAAATTGATGTCTTAACAATCTATATTTTTTTTATTTATCTTGTCATGTTAGTATGCCAAGTCTTATGTATCGATGAAAATACTATATTCTCTTAATGCAAGTATGTGTTCTTAATTACTTTATAATAATAGTTTGCTGAAGATGTTTGAAATAGTTATCATGAGCATGCTTTGTGCGTACATAATTCTTATAATGTATTAATGTAAGCCTTGTGCATTGTTTGATGCTATGCCCAAAATGTATCTATGTATTATTTTGCGGAAATAAAGCAAAACACACACAAACAAATAAAGGGGCAAGGTTGCTTTGAGTAGCGGATACAGGACTTCTGCATCAAGCTGCAGTAACTTTGCTCCAATTCTGTAGAATTTCAGTGAATAGGTGATAAGTAAGATGAAAATCATTGTCAATGGGTAATCCTGTTCTTTTGTTGTATAGTTTCCATGGTTACGTATAGGCAAGAAACAGTCAGGCACAGACGTTGATATTAAAGGAAACAGCGCTTCCCGCCAGGTGCAAAAAAAAAAACAACAAACAAATAAAAGCAAACAAATAAAAAAACTGTTATTTCGAGGTTTTCATCCCTGGCCCCGAGGAAGTGTGCCTCTTACAATCGATTTTCGTAGTTTCTGCCAGCGACCGGTTTTATTGATAACGTGTTTTTGCAGGACTGGCGCTCGCCCCTTCGTCAATACGTCATGTGAGAATATAAATATGCAAACATTCGTCGGTAAAGTAATAAGTTCCCAAGGAAGAATTCGGAAGAGAATCAATTTCTACAGAAAATCATCGATGATTTTCTTGTTAATTCCGTTATCTGTTTATATGCCAACGAGTTCGATGTGAAAGACAGCAACCTAACAAGCATGAGCTTTCTTTATCCTCATCGCAAGTTTTAGATAAGGAGGAACTGATGGGACCTCGTAATTACAGATATTTGACTTCTCAGTATTGTATGTGCCATTGCCATTTTATGTACAGATAATACGTCACGTTGGATAACTACACAACTGCCAAATCTTAGATGTCGTTTTGCTTTCACCCTTCATCATGTATATTTCGTGGATAAGGGATTGTGCTAAGACGGTAATCATCAGCGTTGCTAATCGAGCGTTGCTAGGTCATTAGGGTATAGGCATTAAACCTGGTATGACCTGCAAAATTTAATGTTTTCCTTGGTGAGTTCAACTTTGTAGCCTGGCTTGAGTAAACTCCAAGAAGTACAACTTGTGCATCATAATATTGAGGAAAGAAAATAAAAGGAAGAGTTCTCAAATCCATCTATCAAAGAATGAATCCTGAGCAAAACGCATCCAAATTTGACAGTGCATCGTATTCTTTTCTTATCTACCACACAAAGCGAATATATTCTAACGTTACCGACCCCATATAGAAATAAATGAAGTGCAGGCTTACATTTCACATACTTCGTATTGCAAATTTCGGATCCAAAGCAGAACTGCACAGTATTTTACAGGAGGCTGCTTTTGCAATGGCAGACTATGAGACTAAGCGCTTTAGTCCAAGAAGCCTAAAAATGGCTATACGATAAAATTCAAAAAAAAAAAGAAACCCATTGAAGGAAGCAGTTTATATTTTTAAAACGGTAGTGTTCTATGGAGCGAAGTTAACATTATTCGTTATTTATGACTTACCATGTACAGTAGTTAAGCATTTTTCACAATACATAATTATCAGGTAGCAACGGTGTAAATCCGTACTGACGAGTGGGGGGGGGGGGGGGGATGATCGGCGATAGTCACCATCACCACGATTTCAAGCCCATAACCAGACCGGCGCAGCCCTGGAGGGGGGGGGGGGGAAGAAGCTGAGAAAGTGTGCCTCTTACAATCGATTTTCGTTGTTTCTGCCAGCTGCCGGTTTTATTGATACCGTTTTTTGCAGGACTGGCGCTCGTCCCTTCGTCAATACATCAAGTAAGAATATCAATATGCAAACACCCGTCGGTTAGTTCATAAAAGGAAAAAAGTTTCCTAGGAAGAAATCGGGAGAGAATCGATTTCTATAGAAAAATTGATCGATGATTTTTTTTTTATTGCGTTATCTGTTTATATGCCAACGAGTTCGGTGTGAAAGACAGCAACCTATCAAGCATGGATTTTCTTTATCTTCATCGCAAGTATTAGATAAGGAGGAACTGGGACCACGTGACTACAAATATTTGACTTCTCAGTATTGTATGTACCATTGCCATTTTATGTACAGATAATACGTCACGTTGGATAACTACACAACTGTCAAATTTTACATGTCGTCTTACTTTCACCCTTTATCATGTTTATTTTGTGGATAAGGCATTGTGCTAAGACGGTGTTAATCAGCGTTGCTAATCGAGCTTTGCTCGGTCATCAGGGTAGGCATTTAACCTGGTTATGCTCGGCAAAATGTATTTTTTTCCTTTGTGAGGTCAACTCTGCAGTCCGGCTTGAGTAAACTCCAAGGAGTACAATTTGTGCATCATGATATTGAGGAAAGAAGATAAAGGAAGAGTTCTCAAATCCATCTATCAAAGAATGAATCCTGAACAAAACGCATCCAAATTTGACAATGCATAGTACTCTTTTCTTACCTACCGCTCAAAGCAAATAAATTCAAACGTAACCGACCCCTTACTGCCTTATAGAAATGAATGAAGTGCAGGCTTACATTTCACATACTTCGTGTTGCAAATTTCGGATGCAAAGCAGAACTGCACAGTAATGTACAGGAGGCTGCTTTTGCAATGACAGACTAAGAGACCAAGCGCTTTAGTCCAAGAAGCCTAAAAATGGCTATACGATAAAATTCCAAGAGTTCTTAAAGAAACCCATCTAAGGAAGCAGTTTGTATTTTTAAAACGGTAGTATTCTGGAGCAAATTTAACATAATAAGTTGTTATTTTGACTTATTATGTACGGCAGTTAAGCATATTTCACAATATCAGGTCGGGCCTACCTGTTCTTGGAAAAGTTGTTTAATGCACAAGGGGCTTTTATTTTCGTGTTTAGGTGGGTATTAAATCTTTTAAGCTTGATTGTCGCCTTCGCAACCTTTAGGTAGTATTCTTTATTTGGCTAATCATAGCAAAATTTGTCAACTAGCATGACACGTGTTTTGTTGCTATTAAAGCTTAAAACAGCAGCCCAGAAGACAAGGATATACAACACGACCTTTCCAATGATTTTTCGATGATGAGACATCCATTTGTGCTATTAGATTCATCTTTCAATGCATTAGTGTTAAGAGCATATGAGGTCATTATCCCATCATGATACCAAGTACATTGACAGGATTTTCTTTTCTCAGTATGGATAGCGTGTTTTGTTGCTATGTTCTTATAGATGGCTCGATCTGTTGCCGTCCTGGGAACCTTGGGCAATTTTATGACATAATTGACTGTAAGCATAATTTCTCCACTGTCATAATTTATTGAGGCACTCGGCAATTGAGTACCATTCGGGTTTGTCATTGCTTTTTTTTCCTCCTTATAGCAGTTAGACCGGGGGCCCAGAGCATTTATTCAGCTGAAAAGGGTCACACTTTTTGATGGTCTCATCATGTAAGGATGTGGCCAAGGGTCAATAAAATGAATTGCTGGCAAGTCACATCCTGTACCGTAAGCCTAGGGACCACAAAAAGGGACCCCCAAAAATGGATTTATTCAGCCGAAGGGGGTCACGGACAAAAGTTGGTGGATATTGTTCCTTTGGGTGTACTTATCATGAAAACAGCAATGCCAGCTATTTTATCCTGTACGGGGCCCCAGACAGTAGCCCCAAAGGGCCCCAGAAATATGGTGTTATTCAGCTGAAAAGGGTCACGGCTAATTTCTTTTGCAATGGAAGTAGTTCCCATCAGAGATATCCAAAACACCAATGCCAGCTATTTTATCCTGTACGGGGCCCTAGACAGTAGCCCCAAAGGGCCCCACCCCCCATAGGCCTACGTATAAACACACACAAACATTGATTTTATTCAATTAAAAAGAGTCAGGGCTAATTTCTTTTGCAATGGAAGGAGTACCAATCAGAGATATCCAAAACACCAAAGCCAGCTATTTTATCCTGCACGGGGCCCCAGACAGTAGCCCCAAAGTGCCCCACCCCTATAAGCCCTACGTACAAACACACACACACACATTGACTTTATTCAGCTGATAAGAGTAACGGCTAATTTCATTTGCAATGGAAGTAGTACCCATCAGAGACATACAAAACACCAAAGCCAGTTATTTTGTCCTGTACGGGGCCCTAGACAGTAGCCCCAAAGTGCCCCCCCCCCCCAACACACATACTCACACAATAGTTTCATTCACCTGAAAAAGGGTCACGGATAATTTCTTTTGCAATGGAATTAGTACCCATCAGAGAAATCCAAAATACCAAAGCCAGTTATTTTATCCTGCATGGGGCCCCAGACAGTAGCCCCAGACAGTAGCCCCAAATTGCCCCCTTACCCCCTCCCCCCCCCCCCCCCCCCCCCACACACAACATTGATTTTATTCAGCTGAAAAGGGTCACGGCTACTTGCTTTTGCAATCGGAAGTAGTACTCATCAGAGATATCCAAAGCACTAAAGCCAGTTATTTCATCCTGTATGGGGCCCCAGACAGTAGCCCCAAAGTGCCCCCTACACACACACACATATGTTGGTTTCATTCAGCCGAAAAGAGTCACGGCTAATTTCTTTTGCAATGGAAGTAGTATCCATCGGATATCAAAATACCAAAGTCAGATATCTTACCCTGCACGGGGTCCCGTATAGTAGCTCCAAAGTGTTTTGCTTTATTCTCTTTATTGTGTGCATCTCTTCTTCTTAAATATGCGCTCCTTCGTCTTCATTTTCGCGACAACGACAACGCGCCCTCCTCATCAGGGGCCGCAGAAGCAGGGGGGCTGCACCCCCCCCCCCCCACCACACTTTTGGTTCGTCTCACAAAAAAAAAAAAAAAATCGAAAAAAAAATCGGAAAAAATCACAACACTCATGAATTTCAATTCCCAAAGATCCAGCCCTTAGATTCTTCCGTCTAAGCGGGGGGGGGGGGGGGGGGGTCTTGACCTTGCCACCCCCCTCCCCGGTCCCGCAGCCCCCCCGCACTGAAAAACGTTCCGCGGCCCCTGCTCATCATCATCAGTTTTGCTGTTCTGGCAAACATTTTCCAGCGTATCGGCTACGTTCGATTTTAGAGCGGCGAGAGCGGAAGACGTGCATAATTGAGTCTGGGAAACCGTAGGAACAGCGTAGCTAAAGCGGCCAACAGCGTTATCGAAGCAGGAATGAAGCGTCGTAGGAACAGGCCTTGATTTTATACGAGAGTAGAGAACTTAGTGAGAGCGTCGTTAAAGGGGGAAGGTCGTGCTTTGATCAAGGAAGCGGCGCAGCAGCGGGACCATGTCGTCGGTGTCTAGTTTAGACTATATTATTTCCCGTTCTTGTGCCGCTGTTACTACGGTCAGAAAAACCTGGAATTGTTACGCTCCTACCGCGGTATTTACACTGTCACTGCTCTTTCCCCGTTTGAGCTACGATTCAAAATAGGTCAATCTTGATGGGGAGATGAGGAAGAAATTTTGAACCAGTTCAAAATTTCTTCCCGATCTGTAAAATTGCCAGATCCAACCCCATCACCCAAACGCTGCTGCTACGATGCTCCCGGTCCCCGTACACTTTTGCCGCTCTCTCCCGATCTGACAGATTGAATAGATCGGGATGCAGATCTTGATAGTGGAATTACATGTGGGGACACTTTAGGAACACTCCGTGGGGCCCCGTACAGCTATATAACTGGTTTCGGTGTTTTTGATACCTCCTTGAGTACTACTTCCATTGCAAAAGAAATTATAGCAATGATTCTTTTCACTTAGAATAAAATAATACGGGAGCACTTTCCAGCTACTGGCTGGGGGCCCCTTAACTGGATGGGTTTGTGTTTTACGTATCTCAGCTGTTAATTCCACTGCCAAGGAAAATAGGCATACATGACTGTTTTCACCTAAAAACAATTAATTCATATGGGTGGGAATACCTTTGGGCTATACCTGTCAAGGGCCCTGCATCCGGGCCAATATCGCACCTCTTTTAATCGAATTCTTTAATGTTGAATTGAATTTAGCAAAAATTTCGCCTAGATGACATGGTAGTTCAATGTCATATTAATCTCTTCATTCAAATTTATTTTGAAACATTCACATTACCTCTAACCTTATTCTAAATAACACTTTTCAACTGAAATCCATATATAAGATAAGTACCATTCCACTATACGTTCATTCATAAATTCATAATGATATAGTCACGTGATTACATGCCGCGCTCGTTCATTCAAATTGATTTCTGGCCATCTAATTTAACATGTTCTGCAGTCAATTAAACAGATATGTTCATGCTTGGCCTCTTTCCTTATTTTCTTTCGTTGTAGTTATTGTTTTGTAAGCATCATAGCATTTCATGTTTTCGCATTCGTTTAAGAGACTTTTTTAACGTGCTTTTTGAATCCAAAGAAGTAAGAAGCCACAAATTATCTGGCCGTTACGAGCGCTTTATTACGAGCGGTCGGCCAGTTACAAGAAGTCAAGGTTATGATCCTCAAATGTTTTTTTTTTTTTATATAATTCTTTCTATGTCTTCTAGAGATATACGTCTGTATATATTGTGCTGTCATGACTATAAAAAAATGAAGTTAAGCTGCATTACTGGTACACGTATAGGCCTATAATGACATGTATATGAAAGAGAAGGAGCGTTACCAGTCTGGTTACAGAACAACCAAATCCAGTTATACTAGATAAGAAATATGACACTTTTACTGCTTTATAACAGTAATTTATAGATGAAACGAAAACACACATAGAAAGACATGTGAAAAAGATCTGAAACAAAGAAATAGTATGATTTGAATTTGAATGAACACGTTTGGAATTTGACTGTCTGTCGCGAAATTTAATGACTGAAATACTAGTACACTTTTCGGCAAGTCAAGGCGAATTTGAATGAACGTAGGGTACCAGCCAATTTGAATACCCATTTTACGAATTCGAACCTTCTATCAAAATTAATGAACCAACAAAAGTGCGAAATTGGCTGGGAAAACCTAACTGGCTTTGATGTTTTGGGTATCTATGATGTAAACTAAGGCCTACTTCGATTGTAAAAGAAAAACAACTATGACTCTTTTCAGCTAAATGATATCATCATTATGTGGGGGAGGGGCACTTTATGGCTACTGTAACCTGGGCCCAGTATACAAGATGAAATGACTGGTTTTCGTAATATGGTCATCTTGGTTGTGCACTATACAGAAGTATGCTTCCTTTGCAAATTTCTTGAGTGTTTTGCTACTGTAACCTATGGGACCCCGTATACAGGATAAGATGACTTGCTTCAGTGTTTGTGATATCTCTGTTCAGTAGGCCCTGATATTAACGTTACAAAAGAATTTGTAAGACCATTTTCAGCTGATTCACAGTACATGTATAATGGATGGGACACTGTGGAGCTACTGTCTAGGGCTCTGTGCAGGATGAAATAACTAGCCTTGGTGTGTTGAATATCTCTGATAGGTACTTCTTCCAGTGTAAAAGAAATTACCCGTGTTTGGGGCTATACTGTGCGGGCCCCATACAGGATAAAATAACTGGCTTTGGTATTTTGGATATCTCTGATGGGTACTACTTCCATTGCAAAAGAAATTAGCCGTGACCCTTTTCAGCTGAATGAAACTAGTGTGTGTGTGTGTGTGTGTGTGTGTGTGTGTGTGTGTGTGTGTGTGTGTGTGTGAAGAGGGGGGGGGCACTTTGGGGCTACTGTCTGGGGCCCCGTTCAGGATAAAATAACTGGCTTTGGTGCTTTGGATATCTTTGATGGGTATACTTCCATTGAAAAAGAAATTAGCCGTGACCCATTTTGGCTGAATGAAACTAATGTGTGTGTGTGTGTGTGTGTGTGTGTGTGTGTGTGTGTGTGTGTGTGTGTGTGTGTGTGTGTGTGTGTGTGTGTGTGTGTGTGTGTGTGTGTTGGGGGGGTGCACTTCGGGGCTACTGTCTGGGACCCCGTACAGGAGAAAATAACTGGCTTTAGTGTTTTGGATATCTCTGATGAGTATGCCTACTACCAATTGCAAAAGAAAGTAGCCATGACCCTTTTCAGCTGAACAAAATCAATGTGTGTGTGTGGGGGGGGGGGGAGGGAGCAATTTGGGGCTACTGACTGGAGCTCCGTGCAGGATGAAATAGCTGGCTTTGGTATTTTGGATATCTCTGATGGGTACTACTTCCATTGCAAAAGAAATTAGCCGTGACTCTTTTCAGCTGAATGAAACTAGTGTGGGTGTGTGTGTGTCGGGGGGGGGGGGGGAGCTCCTTTGGGGCTACTGTCCGGGGCCCCATACTGGATAACATAGCTGACTTTGGTGTTTTTGATATCTCTGATGGGTACTCCTTCCATTGCAAATGAAATTAGCCGTGACTCTTCTCAGCTGCACGAATGAAATCAATTTTTGTGTGTGTTTGCACGTATGGCCTATGGGGGGGGGGCACTTTGGGGCTACTGTCTGGGGCAGGATAAAATAGCTGGTATTGGTGTTTTGAATATCTCTGATGGGAACTACTTCAATTGCAAAAGAAATTAGCCGTGACTCTTTTCAACTGAATAAAATCAATGTTTGTGTGTGTTTGTACGTAGGCCTATGGGGGGTGGGGCCCTTTGGGGCTACTGTCTAGGGCCCCGTACAGGATAAAATAGCTGGCATTGGTGTTTTGGATATCTCTGATGGGAACTACTTCCATTGCAAAAGAAATTAGCCGTGACCCTTTTCAGCTGAATAACACCATATTTCTGGGGCCCTTTGGGGCTACTGTCTGGGGCCCCGTACAGGATAAAATAGCTGGCATTGCTGTTTTCATGATAAGTACACCCAAAGGAACAATATCCACCAGCTTTTGTCCGTGACCCCCTTCGGCTGAATAAATCCATTTTTCGGGGTCCCTTTTTGTGGTCCCTAGGCTTACGGTACAGGATGTGACTTGCCAGCAATGCATTTTATTGACCCTTGGACACATCCCTATATGATGAGACCATTAAAAAGTGTGACCCTTTTCAGCTGAATAAATCTTCTGGGCCCCCGGTCTAAGTGTGTGTATCGCACAGGTCTGCATGGTTGACTACAGCAAAAAGAGTTTAATGAGTACCGTGGACACTGTCTGCTATAGAAAATTTCCATTTAATGTCGTCACTGGGCAATTAATTTGTTTTCGTTTTTATGCTGTACATCACTACTTCAATATGGCTGATTACAAAAATTGAAATTAGTTGTTAACAACTCATCGAACACCTAATTCCCTCCACACACAAAAAATGTAAATATGAAATAAATATCAAAGTTTTATGATCAAATTTTCTTGCAAGCCTTCGCTATAAAATGTCCTCGGAGGCATCGCGTTCTCGAGATGTCTTTCCGTCTTTCATTCAGTACATTTCTTTTTTTTTGTGGGGGGGGGTGATAAATTGGACGCCACACCTTTAGAGGTAAAAAGAACTTTAAACATGTCTGTGTGAGAGGATAAATCTCAGTTTGTCAACTGCACTCGAAGGCAAACGCGTATATATCTCGACGTCAGATTCTAAAATTTTTGAATTTTCTTAACTTTGTTAGAAATAACTCAAAAGTTTTGGGTCACGATGTCGAAGGTCAAGTCAAAATGATTAAGTTATACTATGTAAAGCTCCAAGTTTTCTGTGTTTTCTATACTTTTAACATTACTCACCAATGCATACATGATTAACGTTTTATACCAAAATTATAGGAAAAAAATTAGCATATTATGTTGTTGCTGCTGCTAGCATGTCCGTTGCGGAGTGTGATATATATATATATATATATATATATATATATACTGTATATTTCCTTGTGTGTCTTGGTACTGTTACAGGCCCTACACTTTGGCTATTATACGAGTATGTTGTAAGCTTAAATCATATTTGTTACACATTACATTCGCTGCCCCTTCCATAAACTCATGAATATTCTGAAATCAAAAAGTATCTCATCATTCTCTTTGAGAATAAGCAACGAGGACAAGAAGATTATATCTTGAATTTAGAATGCACAGGAAACAAGGAAAATATCATGTATGTTGGAGTTAAGTCAAAATGATTTTTTCCAGGAAAGAAAGTTACACAAGAAGGAAACTCACATGCAAATCACACTGATCATAGTGTCATGAGCTAGGCTTTAATGATAAAACACATAAAATATTTGCCACCACTTCCTATAACATAGTCATAGTGAAAACTGTCATCAGCCACAAAATTGCTATTTTGTTCAACAGCCTAGCAATTCTCTTTACAAGCGTCGAAAATTTCAGTTGCTAATACATGGCAACTTATCTGCACAAACCAGTGGAAGTGTCGCGATACGCTTTCCTAAGGTACATTGAATCCATGTGGTTGCAGACAATACCACATCGGTAGTACAAGTGAAACAGCAGAAATTCTAAAATATTGGATCCCATTTTGGAATGCATTTGATTTGTCAATTTCGTTTATTAGTATTATGACTGTAATGTGATGTAAGATGGTGAATAAAATATTTCGTACGAAATACAATAGCTTATCTTAACTTCAACATTTTTAATTTGTTTTGCTAGTCTGTGAGTGTGTGTGTTTGTATGCTTTGTACTATTTAATTAGTGTTTTCTTGGTATCTCGAAAAAAGTTAAAAGCCAAATTCTCATCTCTATCAGTACTGTTTAATGTTAATAAACTCAGAATGTATTAATGTATTATTTTGTCCTGTGTGATTTTGAAAAAAAAGAGGATAAATAAATCTAAACCTACCAAACAAAAACTAGGAGCAAGATTGCTCTAGATGGCGAACGCAAGACAGCTGCAGCAAACTGCGGTACTCATCCTCCGATGTTGTTTGATTTCAGTGAGCATGTGATGAGTGGGATGAAAACCATCATAAACAAATAATCTTGTTGACTGGGTTTTTGTGGTGTAGTTTCCATGGTTACATATTCACAGCTTATGCAGTCAGGCACAGATGCAGAAAACAGCGCCTCCAGTCAGGCGCAGAAAACTGCTACTTTCCTCGCTGTAGCCGAACAAGTGTGGCTGTTACCATGGTTACAATCGATTCTCGTAGTTTCGACTAGCAATTAGTTTTATTGATGCCGTCTTGCAGGGCTGGCGCTCGCTCCTTCTTCACTACATTACGTGTTGATATCAATATTAGCACTCATAAAGTCAGTTGCTCCATGGGGAGAGTCCGGGAGAGATTGTCAATTAATCGATATAGAAATAAGATCGTTTGTTTGTTTGTGTGTTTGCTTGTTTTCTTATCGTGTTATCTGTTTCTATACCAACGAATTTGAGGTGAAAGACAGCAACCTAATAAGCGTGCCATTTCTTTTTTTTTTTTTCTCCTCATCGCATATGTTAGATATCAAGAATAGCTGGGACCACGTGACTACCGATTCTTGACTTCTCAGTGCTAAATGTACTATAACCATTGAAATTTGTGTCTATAGACGAATAGCACGTTACGTTGGATAACTACACAACTGTCATACTTAGACGTCGTTTTACTTTCAACCTTTATTTTGTGGATAAGGGATTGTGCTGTTAGGGTAAAAATCAGTGTTTGTAATCGAGCGTTGCCAGGGCATTATCCCTGGGAAGGCACTTAACGTACATGGTTAGGACCTGCAAAGTTGAATATTTTCCTTCGTCAGATCAATTTTCTAGTCTGGCCGGAGTAGACTCCAGGAGTTTATTTGTGCATCATAATAACTAAATGAGGAAAGATGGAGATAAAAGTAAGAGTTTTCAAATTAATCAATCAGGGCATGAAACCTGCATACAACACATCAAATTTGAGAGTGTATTATATTCCTTCCTTCAATCACATAAAGTTAATACATTCATATGTAACCGACCCCTTATAGAAATGAATGAAAAGAAATCTTACATTGCACATACATGTACTTGGTATTGCAACTTTCAGATCTAAAACAGAGCTGCACAGTAGTTTACAGAAGGCTGCTTTGGCAATGGCAGACTATGAGACGAAGCGCTGCAGCTTCACGCTTCAGCAGCATGTGTTATATGCCATTCAGGTGAATCAGACGATACCATGAACGGATAATCATGCGTTATCGTTGTCATGGCCGATCGTGGTAGAGCGTCCATTATTAAAATATGATTGTGATTAATGAAAGCATGAATATAAAAATAAAAAAAAAACCCGTACCCTGATCATATCCCTGAGGAAATTCTGAGAGAGATAGTCAAGTGGAAGGCAAACAACAGAGGACTTTCTGATGTCTCAGTGAAAATATTTACACTGATCGCCGCACTTATTTCGTCAACATTTTTTTTTATTCATGTTCCATATTCCACCTTTCATACAGTCTTATATTTCATTTGATTGAAAGCAGAAATGTTTTTTTTTCAACACAATGGTCAGTTTGCACCATTAATGCACAAATGTTTAAGGACATATTATAATTGACGTGTAATATGAGGAACCAACTAAAAAGCAAAGCTTGTAGGATGTGGGCTCCAAAAATATAACATAGGGTTTTAGTGGCTTGTGCCGAAAGGGTGGGTTGGGTGGTGGCGCGTCGCGTTAATGGGAACACCACCCTTCGTCCAAAGCCCCCCGGTTTTGCCGAAAGGGTGCGTTGGGTGCGTTAGGCTCGTTAGTTCAGATAACGCTACCAAACTGCACAACCGGGGGGCTTTTCACCGAATATACGCGTTGTGATAAGGTGGACGAGGTTAAAAAATGATTTTTTAAAAAGTTCTTTAAAAAAAAAAAAGTTGTTAAGTTTTTTTCTCATCTGAAAAAACTACAGAATTCATATGACTTTTTTTTCTTTAGTGAACTTTTATATTACATACAAAATCAAAATAAATTTTCACATTTACGAAACTATCAGTAAAGTTCCACATGCAACTGGCGCGCGCGCGACGATATCGTGATGCATGCATATTTGCCTGCATGGTACGTGCTGGTGCTGCTGCCGTGACGGTCAGAGCAGAATGGCTTATGGTCCACTTTCGATGTAACTCTCTTTGTGGCTCATTGTCCACTTTCGATGCGATATAACTCTCTTTATTCATTCATCTCCCTGGTGAGTTCAGTATAGTACTCCGGATATTATTGTATTTTCTGCTTGTAGCATTGGGGGTACAACCTATCGTCACCCTAATGATCTGTAGCTTGTTTAGTCTACAAATATAAAAACAAATTCGCCTAATTTTTACCTCAAATATGCCATAAATACTGCAGTTTTGAATGTCGTGACCGTCTCGTTGATTATGAATCTCCGATTTAAAATAGCGCGATTTTTATAGCGCATGCAATCTGTTTTCTTCGCGAACAAAAAAAGGAGAAATTATTTTTAGAAATTTAAAAAATATGAAAAAAATATATTCTTCATATAAGATATAATATATATATATTATTTTATAACGATTTATTAAAGCCAGTTCAGCCTACAGATCACAATTTTGTCACCTTACACATCATTAATACCTATGTTTACCTCAATTCTTCTGACTGTGACTTTCTCATCTATTGCAGTGTTTCATGTTTCATGAACTGACCTATACGGATACATGAAAATAGAGCCTTATCAACCTGTTTGTGCTAAAGAAAGCTGAGAATGGATGATGTATGGAGGGAGGGGGATATTTTCATCGCTTGTTGTCAATGAAAACTGATAAAATTCGCACAATCATATGCATTCTCTTGGACATGCCATTGTTTATTTTTCTTTTATTTTTTTAGATTCTTCAACAGTGTCATGTGCATGATCTGATGACCAGAGCCAGAGTTCATTAGAACATACATCAGCAGTGATACCCTGGCATCCATACCAGAGCATATTTGAAGGACAGCTTTTGTATGTTACAGATACTATGGTTTACCATTCTTGCATTTTACTTTGAAAAAGAGGTGTGCTTACCAGACCTTGTCTGTGGCAGTCAACATTGATATCCTTTTTCCACAAGTTTACTTTCTGGCCTCCTTAGTTTACAATATGATTTAATCGAGATAAAGATCACAGATAGAAGCTACCACATGTAAGAAGGACTATGGGAATTATTTAATCAGATGTTGAAAATGAGGGGCATTTTCTCATTTGAAGGCCAACTTTTATGTGTGACAGACCTTGCCTGTGGCAATCAACATTGATATCGTTTTTCTTTTTCATCTGATTCAATGCATAGTGATTGGTCATTCTGTGATGCGAAAACCTTAAGTACAGGTAAGAACCAAAGACAATTTTTGTACTGAGAAAAGTTATCGCTTTCCTATAAAACTGTTATGCTTCTCTTGATGTAGAAGTATGTATCATGGTATTTATTTGAATAGTTTTAGTTATCCATTATCGTTGTTGTTTGGATATACAGTCGACTAGTGTTTATTTTCTTCAGAAAATATGACACATGGGTGTGTGCGTATTGAAATGCGACTGCATTGAAAAATACACTGCAAAGAAATGAAGTACTGGACTGGTACATCTGCCATTCAGAAAGTGATTTGTACAGTATTGCCTCAGCCTACATTCCCATGCATACCATGGGATCACATAGGTAATTCTGTGTCAGATTTTACCCGTGCTGAAAATCCAGTCTTAATGCTGAACGAGTGTTGCAGACGATTTTCAGAATTTTGTGCCTGAAAAGTACATAAATTGATTACATCTGGTATAGTGTTCAGAAATGTGTAGCTGTCAGTAAGAGGATTAATAATGTGTTCAAATCTCATTACAAAACGCATTGAACAAGGATGATGACATTGCAAATGCAAAAGTTCATATTATGTGGCAGTGTATTTCCATTTCAATAGAACGCGGAACACAACTTTTGTGTGAAAAACCAACAGTATCTGGTTATATTGTACGTTCAAGGTGATGTATTTGAATCAAACATCAGATAAGAGACAGACAGTTTTTGAATGCTGTTTGTTAACTTTCTTACCTATATTGTGTCAAGCTGTGTTCCTAAAGCAAGATGTTCATTTTAGCTGCTTGAATATTTGTATTTAGTTTTTGTTTTTAATTTCCTTGAGAGTTCTTACCTGTATGCATTTTGAAGAGCATGTGAATGTGATCAAGTGGGATGTTATACGATCATCGTGCCACTTAACTTATGTGTGAAAAATACTTCTTCTGGACAAGATTTGCGTCTGTGTGTGTAAAATAGCAACTTGTTTGGGGGTTTCCTTGTTAATGCTTGCACGACTTTTGGTTCACAGAGAAAAAGAAGTTTTTTTTTACCTGGCTAGCATGTTACGAAACTTCATGTGACTTTTTAGTTTATTTTGAATTTAAAAAAAAGATGAAGCAATGTACAACTTGAGGAAGAAGGTTACTTTGTTCACTTTATGCTTCTCAGGTGTGTATGTTTGCAAGGAAAAACATTAGTTTCTCTTCCAATCTGACATCAGCTTGCAAAAGGTCATTTGACTTTGTAGCAATATGACTGATTTTAGCTCATTTGAAAAAAAAAAGGAGTAAAAGTTGAGGAAGAAAGTTACTCTTTTTTTTTTGCTTTATAGTTCTCAGGTGTGTATGTTTGTAAAACATTAGTGTATCTTCCAAAGTGACATCTGCTTGCAAAATGTCATGTGACTTGGTAGTAGTGTGACTGATTTTAGCTTATTTGAAATACATGTAAAAAAAGTTCTAAAAGTTGAAGAAAGTTACTATTTTGTTTGTTTACTTTATACTTCTCAGGTATGTATGTTTGCAAAGAAAAACATTAGTTAAACTGACCTCAGCTAGCAAAAGGTCATAAGACTTTGTAGCAGTGTGACTGATTTTATCTTATTTGGTATCACATTCTGATTGATTTCTCTGACTCGATGGGGGCTTCCAAACTTCTACAGGGGAAACTCGATATAACGAGATGGTCGGGACCGAATCGTTTTCCTCGTTATAGCCGATATCTCGTTGTATCAGTAGGCATAAAACAAAGCATAACATAAAGACATTAATTTCCACATGTCGGACTACCCATCATATTTAATCAATACTGATAACTTGGTAATGTGTGTGAGGGAATTGCTCATCTTTATGGGTAAGAAGATGTTTTTCACCAATGAAATCCAATATCAAGAATGTGTTTCTTATTAATTGAAGATGTTTGAATTTGTAAATCTATAGAGCTTGCGATTGGGTTAAGATCGTCTGTGGATTGGTATGTGGTTATGGTATGGGTGTGTGCTGTGTGTGGAAAGCTTGAATATGGTCTGCACAATGTTGTGTGTGTATGTTACACATTCTGTCTGTACAATATGACTGCGTGTGTGTGAAGATGGGGAATTCCCTACGTAGAAAGCCAATCACAGCATCAGATTGCCTCACACCTGCTAAACGTCATGATGATGTCATGTATACATACGGCCGCCCCACCCCATTTTCTGCATGTATGTGTGTGTGCGCGCACACACACACACACACACACATGCGGTGCTAGCTGTAGAGTGCACTGAAGAAAATAATGTGTGTACAAGACAGTTTTTGGTGCATCGAGCTTTACAATTTCGGAAGGTTAAATATAAATTCAAAACTCGTCTTTTAATATTACATGAGAAAAAGTACCAACGCACCCTTTCGGCAAAACCGGGGGGCTTTTGACGAAGGGTGGGGTTCCAGTCAACGCGACGCGACCCAACGCTCCCAACGCACCCTTTCGGCAAAACCAGGGGGGGGGGGGCTTTGGACGAAGGGTGGTGTTCCCATTAACGCGACGCGCCACCACCCAACCCACCCTTTCGGCACAAGCCGGTTTTAGTACAGTATATCAATGTCAGAAGTGACGTAACATGCAAAAATACAAGATATCGAGAATATTACAAAGTTTGCGCGGAATGTGCAAAGTATAGTATATAATGTTTATGATTAACTTATGGTATAAATGCTAAGAAAAGTAGCAAGTTGATCAAACTAATGAAGTCACCCGAGCGAGGCATCATTTGAGTATGCAAAAAATTTTCAAGTGATTACGGCAAAATAATTAAACATAGGATTTTAGAAAATTGGCTTTTAGATTTTTCTTAAAGGAACTTAAAGAACTTGAGTGCAACCGAACTGAATCTAATTCATTCCAGAAAGAAGGGCCGGTCGATGTAATTGTCTTTAGGGCTAAAACTGTACGGACTGGGGAAAAATGATAGGAATCACTGTGTCTTGTAGGGTAACTATGAATATTACGATTTTTCACAAACATTGAGGAAAATATACTAGGAAGGTCACCAGCATTCAACTTATACATGAAATTCCAATATGATACAAATACAAATCAGAAATTTTTAACAATTTACTTGAAACAAACAATTCATCAGTGTGATCAAAAAATTGTGCTCTATTTATAATCCGCAAGGCCTTTCTCTGAATCAAAAATAACGAATCAATTTTAGTACTTTGAGCAATTCCCCCAGGCTAATAATATTCCGTAATTCAAATATAAGGTAATAATAAAGTTGAATAAAGAGAATGCAATATTGGCTTTGAGAAGAGATAGTTCAGTTTGTAAATAATTCCAACATTCTTGCACAACAATTTACATAAATAATCAACATGTACCTTCCATGAAAGGTTACTGTCAATGTAAATACCTAAATATTTTGTTGAATCTATTTGATTTAACTGTAAACCATTCATTAAAACTAAACCTGGAAGAGATTTTATTGTGTTACTGAAAACCATATAATTGGTCTTATATATGTTAAGCGACATTTTATTTGCTTGAATCCACTCAAACACCAACTTAAGTTCATTATTCAAAGAATCGAGCTAAACACAAGGATCTGAGTGCGAATAAAAGAGACTTGTATCGTCTGCGAACAGAAGAAAAGACAGCAGAGAGGATGAGTTCCAAAAGTCATTGATATATAAAATGAATAAAAGAGGACCTAAGAGGGAGCCCTGTGGAACACCACAACAAAGTGGGTTTATATCAGATTCATGATTTATAAGCTCAGTTTGAGAAAATCTAAAATTAATGACGTCAAAGACTTTTGGGTCTGAATTTTCAACAAAATATATACAAAAAAAATAATGAAACCCTACATTAATTTTTCGCGGAGTGCCGACAACAGTGTTTGTTTTCCCTTTAGGGCAACCATTTGTTCCCCTAGTTCAAGAAATACATTTATTCATTGAATTTATACATTTGTATGATATATTTTATAGCCGTACATTAACATGTATACATACTGTATATAATATGCAGTGTGTTTCTGAACAAAAAAAACGAAACCGAGTTTCATTGCAACTTTTTGCTTTCAGAATCACAAATTTGCTACAGGAGATATACATCAATGGAGAGAAATGCTTCTCCCCAAAAACAAAACCTTTCAAAAGCAATAGCAGCCTTTTTTTCAAATGTTATTGAGAGTTTAAAGTTAAGATGAGGTAAAGGACTTTTTAAAATAAGAAATAGAAAAAAGTCCCTATGACATACCTAATTCCACCATTTTACAAAATGAGTGTTTTAGAGAAGCTACCAAAAACACAATTCCCCATTCGCGTTAGGATCCAAAACTTTATATGATAATGCTGAGGAATTGTTCTTTCAGAATCAAAAACTCAATATTGGCTGAGGTTGACCCGTTTCTCCGATTCAGGGCTTGCGATTTTTGTTACTTTTGTGATGCAACACATTATGTGTAAAATATTAATTGCCTTATTAGTCTAAGAAGCCTGAAAATGGCTATTAGACAAATTTATAAAAGTTTTCCGAACAATTAATTGAAAAGAGCAGCTTACATTTTCAAAATCGCTTGTATTCTATGGAGCAAAAGTTAACATAATTTTTTGTTAACATGAATTATTATAATTTACTTTTAGTTCAGTATATTCCAACATATATCATGTACATGACTTGGAAAAGTTGTTTGTTAAACAAGTCGTTTGTGTGCACGTTTTAGATTGGTATTAAAGTTATTAGGTTTATTTGTTGCTTTGACAACCTTCAGCCAATATTCTTTACCTTAATATTGTCTCACCTGTCAATTAGTATGACACTTGAAACGTTGCTTTTAAATCTTAATGAAAGGAAGACAAAAGACACGGATATAACACAACCTTTTCGAAGGTTGGCGATGATGAGAGATCAATTTGTGATATTAGTTTCTATCCATTTAGTAAAATGCATTTGTGTTTGGAGAATAATGATGAGGTCATTATCCGAATATATCATTATACCAAGTATATTGAGAAAAAAGCATAAAAAACTGCTACGTTGGGGTTTTCCCCGACGGAGTCGAACAAGAGTGCCTGTTACCATGGTTACTTTCGATTCTCGTAGTTCCGACTAGCAATAAAAATTTTATTGATAACGTCTTTGCAGGGCTTGCGCTCGTCCCTGCTTTACTACATCACGTGTTGATATCAATATGTAAACACCCATAAAGTCAGGTGCTCCCTGGGAAGAGTCAGTGAGAGATTGTCAATCAATCGATATAGAAATAAGATCGTTTGCTTCTTTGTCTGTCTTCTTATTGTGTTATCTGTTTTTATGCCAACGAGTTTGGGGTGAAAGACCGCAACCTAATAAGCGTGTCATTTCTTTTTTTTTTTCCTCATCGCATCTGTTAGATATCAAGAATAGCTGGGACCACGTGACTACAGATTCTTGACTTCTCAGTGATATAAGATATGCACCATAACCACTCGAATGTGTGTTTATGAACGAATAATACGTCATGTCGGATAACTGCACAACTGTCAATCTTAGACGTCGTTTTACTTTCACCCTTCATTGTGTTGGTAAGGGATTGTGCTGCGACGGTATTATAATCGTTGGTAATTGGGAGTTGCCAGGGAATTATACCACGGGGAAGGCAGTTAACCTACATGGTTAGGCTCTGTAAAGTTGAATATTTTTCTTGGTCAGTGCTGCTGAGGTTGATTTTCAAGTTTGTCTTGAGTAGACTCCATGGAGTTTATGTGTGGATCATGATAATTAAAGTATTGAGGAAAGAAGATACAGGAGGAAGAGTTTTCAAATTCATTAGTCAATTCATGATTCCTGAACTCCACGCATCAAATTTGACAGTGTATTATATCTTGTCCATCAACACATAAAGAGAATACATTCATATTGTAACAGACCCCTTTTTAAATACAAACGAATGAAGTGCTGTCTCGCACTATACTTAATTGGTATTGCAACTGTCAGATGTATTGAGGAAAGAAGATATAAGGAAGAGTTTTCAAATTCATTAATCAGGGCATGAATCCTGAATACAACACATCAAATTAGACAGTGTATTACATTCTTTCCTTTAATCACATAAAATTAATACATTCATATGTAACCGACCCCTTATAGACATGAATGAAAAGTTATCTTGCATTGTACATACATGGTATTGCAACTTTCAGATCTAAAACAGAGCTGCACGGTAGTTTACAGAAGGCTGCTTTGGCAATGGCAGACTATGAGACCAAGCGCTGCAGCTTCACGCATCAGCAGCAAGTTTTATATGCCATTCAGGTGAATCAGACGATACCATGACGGATAATCATGCGTTATCGTTGTCATGGCCGATCGTGGTAGAGCGTCCATTATTAAAATATGATTGTGATTAATGAAAGTATGAATATAAAAATTAAAAAAACCCGTACCCTGATCATATCCCTGAGGAAATTCTGAGAGAGATAGTCAAGTGGAAGGTAAACAACAGAGGACTTTCTGATGTCTCAGTGAAAATATCTACACTGATCACCGCGTTTATTTCGTCAACATGTATAAACTCAGTTTGAGAAAAATTAAAATTAATGATGTCAAAGACTGATTGGTCTGAATTTTCAATATTAAATTTTCCCCGAAGTGCCGATAACAGTTTTCTTTTCCCTTTAGGTCAACCATTTGTTCCTCCAGTTCAAGAAATTCATTAATTCATTGAATTTAATAATATATGTAATATTTATAGTCGTGCATTTACATGTATATATACTGTATATGATATGCAGTGTGTTTCGCAAAAAAAAAAAAAAAAGAAACCGAGTTTCATTGACACTTTCTGCTATCAAAATAATAAATTTGCTTCATGAGCTTTACATCAATGGAGAGAAATGCTTATCTCCCAAGATAAACCTTTCAAAGCAATAGCAGCCCCTTTTTTCAAAAGTTATTTAGAGTTTAAAGTAAAGATGAGGTAAAGGACCTTTTAAGATAGCAAATAGAAAATGAGTCCCTGTGGCATACGTAATTCCACCATTTTACAAAATGAGTGTTTTAGAGAAGCTGCCAGAAACACGATTCCCCATTCGCGTCAGAATCCAAAACATCGTATGATCATACAGAAGAATTGTTCTTTCAGAATCAAAAACTTAATGTTGACTAGGTTGATTCATTTTTCAGATTCAGGGCTTAAGACGTTGTGTTACTTTTGTGATGCAACACATTATGTGTAAAATATTGACCACCGTAGTCTAAGGAGCCTGAAAACGGCTATAAGACAAATTTACAAGAGTTTCTTGAATAACCCATTTAAGAGAGCAGTTTATATTTTTACAAGCGCTTGTATCTCTGGAGCAAAAGTCAACATAATCATTTGTTAGTATGCCTTATCATTCTTATTGTGTACAATTACCTTTAGTTCAGCATATTCCAACTTATTTCATGAACATGACTTGGAAACGTTGTCTGGTATACACAACGTTTCTACATGTATGTAGAAACGGATGGGTATTAAAGTCGTTAGATTTGGTTGTGGCCTTGACAACCTTCAGCCAATTTATTCTTTTCTTTATTGGCTCACCTGTCAATTAGCATAACACCTGTAATGTGGCTATTGATTCTAAGGCAGGAAGGTAGAAGACTTGGATATAATACAACATTTTCAAAGGTTGTCAATGATGAGAGATCAATTTATGATATTAGTTTCTATTAATTTTGTAAAATGCATTAGTGATTGGAGCATAATTATGAGGTCATTATCCCAATATATCATGATACCAAGTGCATTGACAGTATTTTTTTCAGTATAGCGTGTTTTGTTGATGATATATGTTATGGATTGCTCGATTTGTTGCTATGCTGACAGCCATGGGAAATTTTATGACATAGTTGACTATAAGCAAAATTACTCCACCATTACTTCCCTAGCCGATCCGCTACTGAGTATAGCATTTGTCACTGTTCTATTTTTTCTCCTTACAGCAGCATGGGTATCGTACAGTTCTGCATGGTTGATTACCTGTCACTGTCTGCCCTGAAATTTTACATTGAATTCTGGTACAGGGCAATCAATTTGCAGTGTTTTCATGCCATAAGTGGCTACTTCGAGCTGACTAAATTGGAAATTAGTCGTTACCAACCAATTGAACAAATATTGTCTATAAAAAACTGCGAGCACCAAATAAGTATCAAAGTATCATGATAAACTTTCCTTGCAAGAATTCGCTATAGAATGTCACCGGAGGCATCGTGTTGTCGAGATGTCTTTCCGTCCTTCATCTCATTCATTCGTATTTTTGTTTACTTGTAAGATTAATTGAACCGATTTTGTGGACGCCGCACGTTTAGAGGTAAAATACAACTTCTAATATATCTGTGTGAAAGGATAAATATCAGCCTGTGAAGTGCACTGAAGGTGAAAATACGTATGCCAACGTCGAGTTCTGAAATTTTGAATTTTTCCTAAATTTATTAGAAATAGTTCAAAAGTTTCGGGTCATGATATGGAAGGGCAAGTAAAGATGATAAAAAAAAAACATATTACGTACAGCTCAGTGTAAACTATGTTTTCCATTCTTTAACATGACTAACCAATGCGCACGTAATTAAAGATTTATACCGCACAATGATTTTGTAGGGAAAATTTTGACCTTGCCATTTCATTATATTTTCAATAAATTAAAACAAAATTCAAAATAAGTTTCAAATATTGTCACGAAGTATACGCTTGTATTTGGGTGTTTAAATGTTTGTTTATGTTATGTTTATATAAGTAAAAAGTGATTAATACATAAATAAACAGATAAGCAAATGTTTGGATATATATATATATATATATTGTAACGAACCATAGGATGAATATACGCTCGGAAACGAGGTATCTTAAGAGGAATTCGCTCCAAAGGGGAAATGTTGAGGCCCCTTAAAGTCTTCATAATGTTTATCAGTGCCTTATCAGTGATCTTGAACCTCAGATACTCCACAGGAGGATACAGATGGCATAGGGTGTGTAGTTTGAAGAGTGCAATGCAATCAATAATTTAGGGGAGATTGTAAGCGATGTTAGTGTATATTGAATGTGAATAGTAAACTGGTCATGTGGGATGTAGATCTATCTGATTGGTTGTATGTTCTCATTAACATACACAATTTATTGGTATAAGATGCAATTTGTGCTTTTGTCAGTTTAACGGTTCATAGAGACCATACTAAGACTTTTTTATTCATAAAAGGCAATACCTGCATTTGTCTGATTATATTAGCGTGTTTTTGTCAAAATGCTGTATTCCATTTATTTTGCTTTTATTCTTATGGCTGGAAATAGTAGTTCATATATCAGAAATAGATCTGAAATCAAGTTAAATGCTGTGTTATTTGTTTTGAAATGAATTGAAATGAAATAAGCCAATCTGGTTGCTGCTGCTCTCCCGTTGCGGAGTCTTTCGAATATGACTGCGGTAGTTTCCATCATTCCAAAATCTGTGGTCCGAGTGACACATCCACAATAAAAGTTGTGCGGGTCTTGTGGGTCTTGGTACTGTTAGACCCTACGTCTATGATTTCTTGGATATTATACAAATGTTGTATTCAGCTTTTATACTTATTATATATCTCACTTTCTGGTCAAAAAAAAAACTACCTTTGTGGAACACCAGGTTTTGGACACAAGTACAGTGTTCGGATATTCAAGTTTGGGTATGATTATAGAAATCAAAAATCTACGTGAGCTTCTGATACCCCATACTTTGCATGCACTCTACTTTCTTTAAACAGATAAACTGCTTTGGGGCCGCTGTCACTATCATGAAAAGGGAAGACATTCAAGATTAAAGGGATGGTACAGTATTGACTGAGATGGGAGTTCAGGTTTCCAACTAAAAACAAGAAAGAAAATCAACAAACAAGTTAATCAGAAACCAACAATATAAAAGAGCATTCAATTCTTTTAGGAATTCAGAGTTCATTTGATACAAATTTGCTTCCTCCCACTATACACATGTATATTTTATTTTTTTTCAGTCCAGATCGATTTTGTATAATATACTTTGAATTTCTCAATGAATCGTATGCTCTCTTATATTCCATATGTGCTTTCTAATTATCTTGCAAAACAGTAAATTTTCAAGGGCCCATTCCAACCAAAACTTTATCACTCCTTTAGAATGCCTTGCCTTTTTGAAGTATTCTCTGTGTAAGACATTAATACCCCGGAAGAGATAGAAGGCCCACCCCCCCCCCAAAAAAAAAACAAACAAACAAACAAACAAACAAACAAACAAACAAACAAACAAACAAAAACAAAAACAAAAACAAAACAAAACAAAACAAAACAAAACAAACACACACACACACACAGACACATTTATATGGACATTCACACGGGCACAAAATAAGATAAAGACACAAAAGCAAAATTCACCCTGCCATTTGAAGTTGTTTCAACTGATTTAAAAGAAAAAAAAAAAGCAGTTTTGCTTTCCTGTTAGGACAGAGGCATGGAGACAAGATCGCTGATTGGCTAGCTGACTGACTGGCTCACTCCTGCCAAGCTGCATCGGGACCGACCGCTATTTTGGCGGAATACCGTACTTGTTTCCCCCAGGACGGGAGGTTTCTTGGATTTGATTATGCGCAGAGGCAAATTTTGCACACGACAAGCTCAAAACCCGGCTGCGTCGTGCTTGCGAAAACTCCCTAATGGCCACCATGACGACGAAAGAGAGTAAAGGAGAGAGAAAAAAAGAAAGAATCGCTTCATATTTCGGGTCTCATATTGACAACTTTGTTCGACTGGCTGGTTAGAGAGATTCGGAGAAGTTCATTGGCTGCGGAGGGAGACTGGACAAGTACATTTCATTGAAGGGGTGTTTCCACATTACCGCTTTGTATACATTGTACGGTAGAGACCCGGATCGAATCGGCAGTGAGGGTATCGTTTCGGTGGTGAGGCAAAAAATCCCGCCGATTGGATACGGGGGATCCGATATACTGGCCAAATTCCGCCGATTCGTCCCGGCGGAACTTATCTACTGGCCTAAACGGATCGCCTGTGACACCGGCAGTTACAGCCGTATTAGTTTTTACTGTTGTATGTACTATCTGTATAACGATATGTATTTAGGTAAAGCAAGTGCGCCTTGTTTGGAAACTGTGTGACCTTCAATGTATAAAAACGTATAATTATGATATCCTATTACATAAGATAATGATACTAATATGGAGACAGCAAATCTTCAGATTTTTTTTTTTCTAGAACACCTATATTTTGCTTTGAATGTGGACGTTCGCACTGTTTTCAACTTGGATTTAGCATTGTTTGTCACAAAACATTATAGTGATAAAGCTACATGGTTCATCTCTGACATAATGTACACGAAGGTGACTCCTGGAAAATTGGAAGTTTTTAATGGATTGAATGTTTCGCGGTATTTTCTCATTAACATACAGCATTTAGTGGTATAAGGTGCATTTTTGTTCTTGTCAATCCAGATCTCCAATGTACCTGTATATTAATGCATCATTATTAAAAAAGGCACTATTTGCATTTTTTCTGAATATTTCATTATCTATCAAAATTCCCCCATACAATGTTATTCCACATTTCCACTAATAGCTAAAAATATACAATTACAACATATGAAGCGCGTAAAACACTAAGGCCCTATGACGTGTTTTACAAAAAAGAAACACATGCCTCCCGAAAGATTTCCATTCTAAAAATACATGATAGGGAAATTCCTCTTTATAATGATGTAAAAGACGTGCTGGTATTTCATCGGATACGTGCTCAATTTCCCTACAGATACTAGTAATGGTTTGCAGATGAATACAATTATGACTCATCACCGACGCAACCCCTAATCCGAAAGGTCCAATAGGTTATAGGTATGATTGTCTCCCCCCCCCCCCCCCTTCGGAGGCGTGTCTTGCATTCAATGTGGGTTTTTCTATCATTATTATTATTATCACACACATATCAACGGTGGTGACTCTGTCCTAGCTTTATTTCTCACGAGCCATACACTGAATGAAGTACCTGAACCCAAGAGGGCGCTAAGGCATGAAATCATAATCACACTAGGTAGGTGACTATGGGGGTGTTTTTTAGGGGATTACCCCTCTAACATAATTATCTATTTTTCAAATGTATCATTGAAATTTTGGGTTTTGCCCAGGGGATAATTGCCCTAGATCCTTTTCAATGCTGCGGCACTTGCATAATATCGATCAAATTGACTAACTGCTTTCTGATATACGAAAAACAAACAAAGAAAATGATAATGTGCCCTTAGTAGTAGCCGTCGGTCAGAGTCTACTCTATCAAAACATGTGCATCTGCAAATTTGACCTAGTCATGTCTTACAGCGGCAACAGATGTTGTAAGAAAGATTTTGGCAATATTCAATGGACACAGTTGATGAAACACTCTTGTGAGGTGAAAAATGATGGTCGTATAAAAGAAAAAGTTAGCTTTATTTGGGTATTGAGTCTAGTTCAGATAATGTGCAGCATATCAAGCTATAAAAGACATCACCTCGCAGGAGCTATTGATTTCCATAAATTTACAGCAGTTCAGAGAGGGTTTTTTTTTTTAAGTTGCCATACACGCAGCATCCTATAAAGTAACGTTTACAAAATCTCGTCAGGCGTGCTTCCGCAATTTCACCCCCGCCCCCCAAAACAAACAAACAAACAAACAAACAACAAACAAAAACAAGCAAACAAACAACTTCTTTTTTTGGGGGGGGGGGGAATATCCCAGCGGAATAAACTGGCAGCTTGCTCAACAAACTCATTTGAGCAGAGAGCGGATATTTCAGTGGATGTTTTCCTCTCAGCAATTAAAAAAAAAGTACCCTGTATAAGCAATAAATAAGAAGTGAAATTTGACAAGGTTCTATCAGATCTAAGGCTCTCACTAAAAAGGCATTCTATCATTATTTCGGGATCTCATTAAATACACATACTAATTTTTTGAGCTACTCTTGCTTACCAAAATCTTTTTAAATGCATTCCCAATTAAAACAGTCTGCCTTCCTAAAAATTTCCCGCAGTTTCAGCATACTTTACAAATCAGATATGACCAATAATTACCAGTCTCGTGGTAAAATCTCTGGCTAAAACTGTAGTAATGCTAGTGCCCGAAATGTTCATGGAGATTATCCACAAAAACGGGGGGGGGGGGTGCTTTGAACAGGACATCCTCTTTTCGCCGCCATAGCAGGAACAGTGCATAGCATCAACAGGAAACTCTGGACAGCAGCAAAAGCTTGCTTCACATCGAGGGGGTCCATATACGCATGGCACGATTTTGATTACATCTGATGCGGAAGTCCCAAAGTTCTGAAGTTTGTAGCGAATACAGTATTTAGCATTAAATGTAGCTCTCCTAGCAACTCTGTTTTCTGGGTCAATGCAGGTCAAGATAAGTAACCATTTGAGGAAAAAAAGAAAGATGTCAGTCAGTCTCTTGTTTTAAGGCCTTCAGTATGGCATCCACATACAAATATCTACAAATTAATGTGAGCAAAGCTACACCAAAAATGCACCCCACCCCCACCTACATGCCAGGGACAAGGTAAGGGACCAAACACAAGGCCAGGGTGCTATTAAAACATTAATTTATACACCTACAAGAAACTGAAGCCCATAGGAATGATATTCTCTTTTTCATTGTGAAAACAAACGTAGTCTAGATTTTCTACTCAATTACGTTCATTATGGAATCTTCTATGTAAGGTGATATCTCTTCTAGCGTACTTATACTATACATGTCTCAGCTCGACTCAATATTATAAAATAACAACAATTTTGTAACTTTCATATTTTTGTTTACCCCATGCAAGATGAGAGTGTTACATTTATAATACTCATTATAATTTTTTTCAAATTCATGAAATTCTTCCGTCGAGGTTTTTTCATTGCAACTGATTGACAAATTGCCCTACATCGAGCGACGCCTGTACGGAGATCAGGAGGTCATGGGTTCGAATCCTGCTCGAGTAAGTACGCCCAAGATTTTTTTTTTTTTTTCATATCGTGGTTAATATTTAAACACTGATCGATTCAATGCTTATCTGCGTCGATGTAGGGCAATTTGTCAATCATTATAATTTGTAGTAATATTTCATCCAATATATGAAGTCCCATATATCTTGTATTTTTCTGCAAGTGTCACAGCACGTGAAAGTATGTTTATTTTGATAGGGGTAATCCAATAATATACCCAAACAGTTACCACGTTTTCTTGGCGTAGCGCCCTCTCGTGATCAGGTATATCAACCTATGTATGACTCATGAAAGGACAGAGTCACCGCCATTGATAAGCAGAACAACAACAACAACAACAACAACAACAACAACAACAACAACAACAACAGCAACAAAATTAAATGAGGACACGCCTCTGTAAGAAAACTAAAACCTTACTACTTGTATCTCATAGGACCAGCTCGGGATTGGGGGTGGTGTCAGTGATATGTCATAATATTGTAGCCATTCCCCTACCTTCCTTGTTGCTACCTCACCTATATGGG
Source organism: Diadema setosum (assembly GCF_964275005.1). Taxonomy (NCBI): domain Eukaryota; kingdom Metazoa; phylum Echinodermata; class Echinoidea; order Diadematoida; family Diadematidae; genus Diadema; species Diadema setosum. Next base: position 36,879,270 of record NC_092687.1, read on the forward strand.
AACGTGTTGGGCACCCACCTGATGAAAAAGCAGTATCTCTTCTGGCAATTCAACATAGTGAAATTGGATTTGCCAAATATGTATTTTAGAATGTAACTCTTTTTGGAAGCACATGTGTTCCTTTTTTACACGAGTCATATTCATGTACTTTGAGATATTACCCTTTTGAATGGCGCACGTATCCAGTCTCCAATGCCGTATCAACTACCAAGGAGGCTACCGGCACGCCCCCTGCACATTGTTGTTGTTGTTGCTTTTGGCACTCCATTCGTCATGTCTACGCATTGAGATGCAATGAAAGTTATCGTGCATATCAACTGGCATAGTCTACCTGTAGTTCGTGATGAAATGATATTATTGATACCTTGATGTAAGAATAATGTGCCTGTCTCCGCTGAATCTAAAGACACAGATTTGAGTAGGACAATGTCTTCACGATCCATGTTTGTCATGTAGTGACTGGGACTATTTCTATTTGCATTGAAAAGAAATCTACACATATTATGTCGAACATACTATAAGGAATACTATTTTGTTACGCTGTAATGCACGTTCTTCAATTAGCAACCAATGCAGCTTAGGGTGTCACCACTTTGGCCCCCACCCCCACTTTTACCCCGGAAGTGGCACCATAAACCTTAAACGTATAGTTTTGGTTGAGACCTAATTTCAGGTTTCTAACATTTTTTTTTTGTGAATTAATGAGAAACCTCTTATGAAATATGAAAGAGCATGTGATTCTACGAGGAATTCAATGTTAATTTGATAAAAATTGGTTTTGAAATAGCTGAGATATCAAAAAAAGAGCGATTCTAGAAAGTGTGGAAACCACAGCTTATTACTTTGTTTTACTTTTTTCTGATGTTCCAGCCATTTCAAAACTAGTTGTCATCAAATAATCTTTGAATTCCTCATAGAATTGTACGCTCTGTGCTATTTTATAATTAAATTCTTCATATCTCGCAAAAAGTTAAAAGCCCAATTCTCAACTCCACCAATACTGTAACATCCCTTTAATTATGCATGACCGCTTTAAGTCTTTTGTTTTTGCGCTATGGAGACTTTTTTTTTTTGGGGGGGGGGAGGGGGCTTGTTTGCTGATATCGTTTGATTAGCTGATGAAACCGCAGAAGTCCCCCCCCCCCCTCCCCCCAACACACACACACACACTTTTGAAAACGTGGCCCCGGCCATGCTTTGTGTAGAATCATGCAAATATAGCCTAAATCTATCAAAGACCCCTTAGAGCCTCGTACAGCCTTTTGTCGGTGAGGTCATGAGAAAATACTTACGAAATATTGATAAAACACAATCTATATAGGAAATCAGAGTTTATTTGATGAAAATCGGTTTTGAAATGGCAGGAATACACTACCTCTTTTTAAGAACCACTTTCATCTTGGACATCTGAGTTCAACTCGAGTTATACGCGCATATTTCATGAGTGATTTCCCATGATCTTACGAAAAAAAAAAAATAAAACTTGAAGCCTCATCTCAGCCAAAGCTACCCCCCCCCCCCCCGTTTATGAGATGATATGATAGGTGCGTATGTTTCCCATAATACATTAACGTATAATGCTCAGGATACTCATCCAGCTCAACATCGTAACAGCAGAACGCACACATCACAAAGCATTGCGAACCTCTGCACTGCTGCTGTTCACTATGTAAAGTCTGGGGGCCACATGCTGAATCTTGTCTTACTATGTAAACTACCCGATTTCTTTTTTTTATGTTCTTTGTCTTTTTTCGAGGCTTCCAAATCAGAATCTGTATGATACAATTCTTGCGTCCTTGTGGGTTGTCATGTATTCAAAATAGACACCGAAATTGGCGCAATATAAATCCTATAAATTCCTATAACATTTCCTTATAAGTATAGTGAAAAAAAATCACCAAAATATGAAGAACAAAAAAAAAAGGCGAAGCCTTATAAACATTAAAGGATGATGAATCAGTATCTGCGTAAAGCAAGTTCTGCATCGTTGAGAGTTTCTAGATATTCATAATTGCCGCCAGAAATTAAATTTCCAATATATTTCATTGAAAGGGTGAAAACATTGAACAAAAAATGCTGGGGCCTATGTATTTCGGGGACGAAGAATCCGAAAGTGGTTGATGCAAGAGTTCTATGGTATGGGGGGATCTTAAGTGGGTTAACAAAAATATGATAGTTGATATATATTTGAAGAAAGATTACTGCAAATTAAAATGATTGACAAATTGCCCTACATCGATGTAAATAAGCATTTATTGATCAGTGTTTTAGTAAACGGATGGCCTTTGGGACTGCTAGTCTGAATTCATGGTAAAGAATAAAATGCATGAACATAAACAAAAATAGGTTTAGCACATGTTTTCATGTGCTCGCATACACTACATTTTAGGAGGAATAAAGATTAGCTGTGATAGTGGAATTCCCCATGAATAAAATCAATGATAAGCAACCAAATCGTGTTTATTATCTGGGACCATTGTCTGGGTGTTAACCACACTCTCATCCACACCATTATTGACTCTTATGCAGAGTTAAAGTTTTGTACACAGAGTTGAAAATAGAGCATACTCTGAACGTTGACTTAAAAGTTAATCTCTAATTCAAAAGGCATTATACATTCATTTTTAAATCACATTAAACAAAGTCATACTTTTTCAGCTATACTATCTGATATATAGTTTTTGATCTATTAAGGATCTAACGTGGGATATATCAATGATCCAATATTTTGGCAAAAGTATCCTGGATCTTAAATGTTCTGATGAAAAAGGGCATTTGTGTATTACAGAAAGGTTGCAAAATTAACTATTCGTATAGGTTTATTTGTATCAGTAATAAAGAATTTAGTCTTGTTTTACAGCAGTTTCCAGATGCCAGAATTCCATGTACAATGTACAAGTCTAAAAATCATCTGTCTAGAGATCTCCTTTATAGGAGTGCAAAGAGTGCCCTCGCATTATCATGTATATCATTGACTATGTAGTCCAAGAGCAAAATTGGCTTTAACCTGGACATTTTTTGGTAACAAGCTGATTTTTTTTTTTTCAGGATAGCTCCTGAAATATATCGAGAATAACATACTAAAAGTCTTCAGAAATCCTTGGCGAGCATTTTCCGCAATCCAAGATAGCGTCCAAAATGGCCGCCATTTTCTGAAATTCTAATAACTTTTCAACCATGTATCCCAAATGAAAAAAAAAAAATGTTAAAGTCTAAAAATATGTTTTTAAGCATGGTGAAATCAATAAAATACATATTAAGAGAAGTTAACGCACACAAGTTCCGGAATCCAAGATTGCGTCCAAAATGGCGGCCATTTTCTGAAATTCTTATAACTTTCCAACCAGGTGACCCAAATACAAAATTTAAACGTCTGAATATATGTTGCGACGCATGGACAACACAATGGATTACATATTGAGAGATAATTAAGCACGCAATAAAACGCGATAAAACCACTCAAGCTCTTTCTAAAATGAGTTCTACATTCTTAAAAACATATATTTATACATTTAAATTTAGTATCACCTGGTTGAGTAGTTATACGAATTTCAGGACATCACGGTCATTTTGGACGCCATCTTGGACTACAGTTCTTGTGTGCGTCAACATCTCTTGATATGTATTTCGTTGAGTTTGTCATACTTCAAAACTGTATATCAAGACACTTAAACTTTGTATTTGGGATACCTGGTTGAAAAAAAAATATGAAAATTTCAGGAAATTGCGGCCATTTTGGACGCAAGCTTGGATTGTCGAAAACATTTCTGAAGCTATCCTAAAAATTCTCAGATTTTTTCCCAAAAATTTTGTGAAAGAAAAGTATGTCCATTGCAGAGTCCTCTGTTGTTTCCAGTCCCATAATATATTCTGTGTACACATGCAAGATTTCATTCTTGTCGTCTCTCTTTGTCTACATGTGTGTGTGTGGGGGGGGGGTGGGTGCATGTGCCTGTGTGAGTGTCTGTGTGTTTGTGTCGGTCAGTCTGCTGTGTCTGTGTGTAGGAACACGTACGTCTGTCTGCTACGATACTGCCCTACCTTGGCAAAAGGAAGCAAGTGACATCGAATGCAAACGCTACAAAAGAAGAAACTATATTTTTGGGTAGGCCCTTCAACATAGAAATTTGTGATGAGAATAAAAATCTCGGTATTCGTGCAAGTCATCTCTGGATGCATTTATCACAATTCGAATAATTTTTGTATTCAGATAGAAGCTCATTATCATGCAACTTGCTTCCTTTTGCAAAAGTATTATAGATTTGTACCAAACATGAGAAATCTTACAAAAGGAAGCACTTGACATTTATATCATCAGTATGTTACTTGCTTTCTTTTGTCCAAGTATTATAGATTTGTAGGAAACATTAAACATGGCAAAAAGGAAGCAAGTGACAATTTTATCACAACGATTTCACTTGCTTCCTTTTGCCGAAGTATTTTAGATTGTGTGCAAATATATATAATTTGGCAAAAGGAAGCAAGGGACAATCATATCATGAGGTTGTAACTGCTTTCTTTTGCCAAAGTATTTCATATTTTAAACAAAAATATAAAAAAAAAAATGGCAAAAGGAAGCAAGTGAATTATTATAAGGGTGTTACTTGCTCCCGTTTGCCAAAGTATTCTAGATTGTCTGTAAATGTAAATGAATTGGCAAAGGGAAGCAAGTGAAAAGTTTGTTCGCAAAAACTGATAAGTCCATATTTGTCAAATGGAGATATTTGCGATTAAAGGTCAAGAAAAATAAAGAGAATAATAAGATTTGTTTTGCTCCTTGTGACCATAACTTCAAAAATGTACCTTTATATGTAGTGACCAATGTATCATTTAAAAGGTATTATTTTGTACTTTATGAGAGAGACTGTACTTCAAAATCTTCAAAAATGGACTTATCGGTTTTTGCGAACAAACTCTTCAAGTGACAATCATATCATGAGGTTGTAACTTGCTACCTTTTGCCAATCTGTTCATGCAATTTTGTGCACTTGCTTCCTTTTGCCACCCGAATGATCTCAGAAATGAGCCAAATTGTAACTTTTTGGATTTTTAGTTAAATAGAGCATTCTTCAAATATGCCAAATCAATAAAGAAGTCAATATCCATGAAAATGCCACTTGTCTCCTTTTGCCAAAGTAGGGCAGTATAGTTTGATGAGAACTTATGAACTGTCCTGAATCAGTAAGATGTTCTGAGTCTATCCATTTCGTATATGGTTACATTTTATTACTTGCCCCAATTCATTCCTTGTGTAACACGTTAATTTCGTACCCATTAAGTATCTAAATGAATTTGTTCATATTTGAATAGATGGCACAAGAAAGGGTTAACAGCCCCTCCGCACGTCTCTGCGGTTAAATTTACATAGCTAGGGATTATCAGTCACGTGCAACAGGAGTGTGGTGTTAAATTCAGAAATGTTCTTTTCCCAAAAATCTGGAGCGCTGTGATTCTGAATTTCACAGTGATCATTGCAATTTAACCTGCTCTATTAAGCAAGGCCGTTAACAAATATCATTGATATAGCAGGTGAGGTGAGACGTCTCACTTCCCTGATATAATTGACAATTCACCAGATCGTGTAGATAGATGTTCGTCAGATTTAAACAGATTCTTCGTGACATTGTATGCAACAAGCATTTCAAGGTGAATAATATTAGAATTTAACCCAACCGCAAAAGAAGAAGACGTCCTGACTGACTCATCTTCTGTTGCCAAAAACAGACTTCTTTCTACACCTAGTTACCCGCATGACTCCACGGAACTTACCTTGAACTTGTGAAAACTTAGTTTTCACAGGATAAATGAAAAAAAAAAAATCTCCATGATTTCGTTGGAATATCACCTTTGATATTGAAAGTTTTAGCTTGATGAGAGTGTCTGATCACAAATTAAGTGTACAATCACAAAAATTTGTTGTTTTTAATGGCTACAACATATTTGATTTTCAGAGGAAATGGACTAAAATCTACAGCAGCGCAGCTTCTAACATGATATACAGGCAATAAATGATGGCACATACACCACCTCACGAAGACATTCAAGGCGTCATAACGACATTGAAATTATGTTGATACTTTGCATTATTGAAAAGCAATGACAGTGACTCGAAGACAATTATCCAAAGTACAGTATACTCGAATTTGAGAAAATATTTTGGGACGAGCACACACTCGCAGAAATTATTGACAAGCTCATTGTCTGAAACGCTTAAAAAAGGGTCGGTCGGGAAATACATTTCAAGCATTTTTAAATCTATTAGTGGAAAAAATACATTCTAAATTTTTGTACGAATGCGTTATGTTACACTGACTAATAACAATTGTGAAGATCAGCCGACACTTGATCTTTGTGTGTAATGAAAATTCTAAATTTCTATTGAGAAGTTATCGTTATGAAATGTTTTTTTTTTTTTTTAATCTAGATGTTGATATAAAATAACACGATGGAAAAGTTTCGTAATAATTAGTCGAGTCACTGTTGAGAAACTTCGCTCACCAAATCCGGCAGAGGGTAATGTTAAATTAAAAAAAAAAAAGAAAGAAAAAACCCATGAAGATGCAAAAAAAAAAAATGATACGCAGGTAGCTTATCTCCTGATACTTCGTCGAACGTGATCACTTTATTGTTCGTTTTTCATTCTGAAAAGGAAAGAGCTCACTCATAGACGAGTGGGAGACACCTTCCATTCTTTACTTGACTCGCTTGCGAATCCTCCCGACCCCCCACACTGAACGTTTTCTTGCCCCTACAGAGGAGACCCGCCCTTTGGCACGTCGGTGCATTTCAAATGAAAATAAAAGAGGAATAAAAGTTCCATGTGGTGACATGCTGTAACAAAATTTGTGACAAGAATACAAGTGACATTATTTACGCGGGAGACTTTTCTCTGCAAACGAAGATCCCCTCGACTTCAATAACATCTCTACCCGGGCGTGTACACGTATCAGCGAGTTTTCGCATGCACAACGCGGCCGGTAGTTGAGCGTGCTGTGTGCAAAATTTGCTTCTGTGCTTGATCAAATCAGGGAGGTGAGACACTCACCTCCCTGATCAAATCCGAGACTAAGTCCCATTCTGGGATAAAGCGAGTACGGTACTCGGTCAAAATAGCGTGGCGTCCCGATGCCAGCCAGCCAACCAGCCAGCCAGCCAATCGGTGATCTTTCCCTCACGCCTCCATCCTAACAGGAAAGCTAAACTGTCGTTGTTTGGGGAAGGGAGTCCGAGTATGGGGAATACCACAGCTGATTGCTGGTCGCGAGCAAAAACTCCCTATTAGTTACAGGGGATAACAGGGCCTACCTGCTCAGTGAGTTCAGTAGACCTATTCCACATTTGTCGGCTACATGTGCTCAATTCTCTTCACAAGGTGTTTTTGGATGACCCGCACAACACTTCAGGTATGAAGATTGTAATGTTGTTTTCTTTGTATACTATTACAGATAATTTGGAGACGTACCCTGCACGTTTATATATATCATTTGTCTTTTTGCTCTCGCCTCTCCGAAAACAAAAAAAGGATTTAAAAAAAATACTGAGAAGACAATTGGACTTAAATAAGGTTTCCCGTCCGATTTCGTCAGATTTGCATTCGAATTTTTGGAAAGGCTTTCAAATTCAAAAGGTTTCTGGTCATAGCTCTTTTCTTGCATGTTCCCTCGCCATGTCACTTGTTAGTCACATTAATATCACAAAAACATGAAAGTTTATGCTGAGTCGACGGGAAGGAGCTTTCCCATGTCTTTTGTTAAACATTCAGTACTTTAGCAATGATTGACAGATGAGGTCATCTGAGGAATAATTGATTTTGAAGGATTTTTTGTGAGCGTTCCCAAGTAATCTGCAGAAAAATAGAAGGAAAAATTGTTAAAAATATATGGAAAGTTTCTAGTTACATGTATATGTTATGTCTAGTTATTCGTTTCACCGCAAAAGTGATGTTGAGGGTATCATAAATCAGCACAAATCAACAAGTATTAGGATTTCAGGGGCCCTTTAAAGTCGTACAAAATGTATCACGTATGTGTGTGAAAGTAGAGCTATATGAGCTTTACGAGCTGTCATATAAAGGGAAAAGTCTCTTTTTACCATGACGGTACACTAAGTTTGCATAATTGTTCGAACAGGTAAGTAACTACAAACAATACATCACCGCCGTTGTTCACAGCGATACTGACAGTCCAAGCAAGTACTCTCTCAGGGCTATTCAGCGGCTCAACGAAGCGTTGCGATCGTTATATCTATTCTCATTGCCGGTCGTTCCGATTTATGACTAGAAATTCTGCGGATTTTGCTGGCTCGTGCGAGCGCTGCACACTCGCCATGAGCTGGGTGGCCTTGTACACCCACATGCAGGCCGGACAAGTCGCAGCGTCACATACCAGCCGGGGAGATACCACACACAGTCTTCACATCCACCAAGTATTGTAGTAACTCGCGCTAAGATGGGTTGTAGCAACTTGCACAAATCCAAACTAATTTAAACTTCACTAAGTACACATAGTCGTGGCAGGTTGATAACACAAAAAATAAACAAAATACACAGTCCCCCCACACTCACGTAGGCACACACGCACAAGCACCCACAGCAAACACAAGGGTGTCAACAACGGTGTACATCAAAAGCAAAAACAAAACGAAAACTGGCATCATTTAGAACGGGTTGAATTCGAGTATCTTATATGTTATCAAGATACAGTTGTGACTTGTATCTTGAGAAGAACGTATAACTATTTTTGTTTCTTTTCAAATCATGTTCATGATGTATCAATTATCAAATCTGTATTTAATAGTCACATCCAGTATTAAAAGCAATTTCAAAACCCAGTTTTGGCAACTGAACGGATTTCGTTCTCCTACCTGCCCGTGGCCGGTACACTTGCCGAACTGTAAAGACAATGGTATCATACATCTCCTCAACTGGAACTACAGCTGTATTTTCAGTTATGATTCTCTTACAGTCCCAAGTAGATAAAACACAAAGCGCCATCTTAGTCTTCAAAAAATGTTATCGTTGCAGTCATGGCAGCGTATATTCCATAATTCAGGGAGGTGCATGGAAAGAGAATTGAATAACTAGAGATTGTAATTTGTCATCACTGACAAATTAAGGTGATCCGATTTTTAGGTGATCCGAGTATCCTCTCGGATCACCTTCTGTTTTTGTACGGATTCTTTCTTCTTCTTTTTAGGTGATCCGAGAATCCTCTCGGATCACCTTCTGTATCTGTACTGATTCTTTGTTAGGTGATCCGAGTATCCTCTCGGATCACCTTCTGTATCTGTACGGATTCTTTGTTAGGTGATCCGAGTATCCTCTCGGATCACCTTCTGTATCTGTACTGATTCTTTGTTTTTCTTCTTCTTTTTCTTTTTTCTCCTCAAAAGTTGTGCAGAGGTTAGCTCAGAAAGTCCTCTTCCTATCAATGTCAAAATTATACCATGTATGTATCATGTCCAAAAGACGACAGCGCAAGTAAAATCATTGTGATCAGTCGACCGTGACGTCACTATGACGTCATTATATGAAAACACATTCTCATTCATATCTCATTAATGGAATGGAATTATTCAATGAAATTTACGTCACATATATTTCAAGTCAAGCGCATTCTACTCATATTCTCAAAATTCATATTTATCCTTAAAGCGTGGGCGTACGCGCGCGTTGAAATATTTGTATGCTCAAATCGAGCTCAAAGTTTTTTTGCATACGTTTCAGACAATTTGGAGCATTTTTTGAAAAATTGAAAAAATTGGACGGACGCGTACGTGCGCGCACATATACGCACGCACAGCTCTTATGCAATGGAAATTTCCCGTTTTTTCACACTTATCGGATGCCTGAAATGTCAAGGAATATTTCTACCAAGTTTCAAGTCAATCCGACCCAATATGACGTCATACGGGCCCGTCAAAGTTGAAATTCCGCGCGCTCGTCAATGGCGATATACAGTCCAACTATTCCAAAAAACCGCCAATTCTAAATCCGATTTTACTCGTCAGAATGGACGGTGACCCCCCATTTTCGTTACATATTCTGAAAGCTGATGAGTTGTAAATATCATTTCATGGGTTGGCGATGCTGGAAAAGTGATTAAAAGATATCAAATCTCTTAATAAAATTAAAGAAGTAAATTTTCAAAATTACGTCATCACATTTCAAGTTCACTCGAGCGTATCTCACTTATCCTTTGCCAATTTGTACCCAAATTTCAGTATGTTGTAGCTTACTAAATACTCTTTCATTAATATAATAACATTTTGATTAGATGACGGCATCACCTGACAAATTCCGAGTCTAGTTTTTCTTCTTCTTTATTTCTCCTCAAAAGTTGTGTATCGATTAGCTCAGAAAGTGCTCCTCGTATAAATTTCAAAATTATACCATATATGTATCGTCTCCCAAAGACGGCAATCGAACTAAAATCAAAGTGATCAGTCGACCGTGACGTCACTATGACGTCATTATATGAAAACACATTCTCAATCATATCTCAATAATGGAATGGAATTTTTAAATGAAATTTACGTCACATATATTTCAAGTTATGTGCATTCTACTCAAATTCTCAAAATTTATATTTTCTCTTAAAACGTGCGCGTACGCGCGCGTTGAAATATTTGTATGCTCAAATCGAGCTCAAATTTGTTTTGCACACGTTTCAGACCATTTGGAGCATTTTTTGAAAAATTGAAAAAATTGGACGGACGCGTACGCGCGCGCATATATTCGCACACGCAGCTCATATGCACTGGAAATTTTCCCGTTTTTGTACACTTATCGGATGCCTAAAATCTCAAGGAATATTTCTACCAAGTTTCAAGTCAATTCGACTCAATATGACGTCATACGGGCCCGTCAAAGTTGAAATTCCGCGCGCGCGTCAATGGCGATATACAGTGCAACGATGCCAAAAAACCGCCAATTTTAAGTCCGATTTTACTCGTCAGGATGGACGGTAACCCCCCATTTTCTTTACATATTCTCAAAGCTGATGAGTTGGACATGTTATTTCATGGGTTGGCGATGCTGGCAAAATGATTAAAAGATATCAAATTTCTTTATAAAGTAAAAAAAAAAGTAAATTTTCAAAATGACGTCATCAAATTTCAAGTTCACTCGAGCGTATCTCACTTATCCTTCGCCAATTTACATCTAGATTTCAGTATGTTGTAGTTTATTAAATGATCTTTCATTAATATAATTACAACATTTTGATTGGATGACGGCATCACCTCGTAAAAATGGATTGAAAGTAATATTGTCAAATTTGACCAGTTTACGTGTTATCTCTATGGGAGAGCAGTTTTTCTGGCAGTGAAAATTGACATGACTATCTTTTTCGAGCACTAGCTCACTTATGCTTCGGTGAATTTCTCCCAGATTTTAGTATGTTGTAGCTGAGACTTTGAGCTATCTTGGGTGCCCTCCAATTTTTTCATACGACGTCGGTATCACGTCGAAAAACTTGGTTGAAAATGACACGAGGCTTCGATGCAGCGTCATTTTGCTTAATACACAGGGCCTATGGAGAATGAAATAGGTCATTGCGTAGCGCATCCGACTCTTAATCCTAAGGTCCCTGGTTCGAGGCTCACCCCTGCCAATATTTTTTTTCAATTTATTTAAACACTTTTTTCTTCTTTTTCTTTAGTTAATCTTAATCTCCCTTTCCTTACTTTATCGTTTTCTGATTTTTTTATGCTTCTCCTTCAAATTTCTATAAAATAACATAATTTTTTCTTTATTTTTCTTTCTTTCTACTACTTTCTGTGCAATAGATGAACAACAACAATGGCTATCAATCCCATATTTTGTACATGTTTAGTACATGTCACGTACATTATTTCATAAAATAACAACTACTTGATCGGACACCATCTTGGGTATGTAAATCAGGGTCAAAGGTCATAAATGTTTCATCCTGTATCTTGGTGAATACCTTTCCTATCTTTCCCATATTTTGCACACGCAAAGACCATGCTACAAGAATCATTTCATAAAATAATCACTTTTTGCTTAGACGCCATCTTGGGTGTGCAAAGTGAGGTCAAAGGTCAAATATACTTCATTCTGTATTTCCGTTAGTGTATACGGAATTCGGTACCAAAGATGGCAGATCTCACTCCCTTTTCTAAATGAGAATCCAAACATCACACGGCCAATGTCCCGTCAACACAGATGAAACCTGTATGGTCATGAATATTTGGATCAGGACTCAAATCATTGATTTTCGAAGAGATCGGATCACCTAATTTGTCAGTGTTGACAAATTCCGGTTCTAGTTTTTAGGTGATCCGAGTATCCTCTCGGATCACCTTCTGTATCTGTACGGATTCTTTGTTTTTCTTCTTCTTCTTTATTTCTCCTCAAAAGTTGTGCAGAGGTTAGCTCACAAAGTGCATTGCCTCTCAATGTCAGACTTATACCATATATTATGTATCATGTCGCAAAGACGACAGCGCAAGTAAAGTTAGAGTGAACAGTTGACCGTGACGTCACTATGACGTCATTATATGAAAACACATTCTCAATCATATCTCATTAATGGAATGGAGTTTTTCAATGAAATTTACGTCACATATATTTCAGGTCAAGCGCATTCTACTCATATTCTCAAAATTCATCTATACCTTAAAACGTGCACGTGCGCGCGCGTTGAAATATTTGTATGCTCAAATCGAGCTCATTTTTTTTTTTTTGCACACGTTTCAGACGATTTAGAGCATTTTTTGAAAAATTGAAAAAATTGGACGGACGCGTACGCGCGCGCTCATATACGCACGCACAGCTCATATGCAATATAAATTTCCCGTTTTTTCACACTTATCGGCTGCCTGAAATGTCAAGGAATATTTCTACCAAGTTTCAAGTCGATCCGACTCAATATGACGTCATACGGGCCCGTCAAAGTTGAAATTCCGCGCGCGCGTCAATGGCGATATACAGTGCAACGATGCCAAAAAACCGCCAATTTTGAATCCGATTTTACTCGTCAGGATGGACGGTGACCCCCCATTTTCTGTACATATTTTGAAAGCTGATGAGTTGTACATGTCATTTCGTGGGGTGGCAATGCTGACAAAATGATTAAAAGATATCAAATTTCTTAATAAAGTAAAAAAAAGTAAATTTTCAAAATGACGTCATCAAATTCCAAGTTCATTCGAGCGTATTTCACTAATCCTTTGTCAATTTTCACTAAGATTTCAGTATGTTGTAGCTTATTAAATGCTCTTTCATTAACGTAATAACGGTATTTTGATTAGATGACGGCATCACCTCGTAAAAATGGATTGAATGTAATCTTGTCAAATTTGACCAGTTTACGTGTTAACTCTATGGGAGTGCAGTTTTTCTGGAAATGAAAATTGACATGACTATCTTTATCGAGCACGAGCTCACTTATGCTTCGGTGAATTTCTCCCAGATTTTAATATGTTGTAGCTGAGACTTTGCGCTATCGTTAAAGTGCCCTTCGTTTTTTCATACGATGTCTGCATCACGTCAAAACACTTGGTTGAAATTAAAGCTTATCTTCGATGTATTGAAGTATTTCTTTCTTTCTGCAACTTTCTTTGCAATAACTCAAGAAAAATACGCCCTATCACCCCAATATTTTGCACATGTTTAGTTCATGTCTCGTACATTATTTCATAAAAGAACAACTACTAGATCGGACAACATCTTGGGTATGTAGATTAGGGTCAAAGGTCATAAATGTTTCATCGTGTATCTTAGCGAATACCTGTCCTACCTTTCCCATATTTTTCACACGTATAGACGATGTCGCGACAATCATTTCACAAAATAACTACTATTTCATCAGATGCAATCTTGGGAGTGCAAAGGTGGGTCAAAGGTCATATGTACTTGTTGCTGTTTCTTCGTTATAGTGTATACAGAATTTGGTACCTAACATGGCAGATATGACTCCCTTTGCTAAATGAGAATGCAAACATCACACGGCCAATGTCTCTAAACACAGATGAAACTTGCATGGTCATGCCTATTGCGATCAGGACTCGAATCATTGATAAAAAAAAAAAAAAAAAATCGGATCACCTTAATTTGTCAGTGATGACAAATTACAATCTCTAGTTAATCTTCTTTATTTCTGGACAAAATTTGTGCAGAGGTTAGCTCAGAAAGTGCACTGCCTCTCAAAGTCAAACTTATACCATATATGAATCATGTCGCAAAGACGACAGCGCAAGTAAAATAATAGTGATCAGTCGACCGTGACGTCACTATGACGTCATTATATGAAAACACATTTTCATTCATATCTCATTATTGGAATGGAATTTTTCAATGAAATTTACGTCACATATATTTCAAGTCAAGCGCATTCTACTCATATTATCAAAATTCACATTCATTATTAAAAAGTGCGCGTACGCGCGCGTTGAAATATTTGTATGCTCAAATCGAGCTCAATTTTTTTTTTGCACACGTTTCAGACCATTTGGAGCATTTATTGAAAAATTGAAAAAATTGGACGGACGCGTACGCGCGCGCACATATACGCACGCAGAGCTCATATGCAATAGAAATTTCCCATTTTTTCATATGGATCGGATGTCTGAAATGTCAAGGAATGTTTCTACCAAGTTTCAAGTCAATCCGACTCAATATGACGTCATACGGGCCCGTCAAAGTTGAAATTCCGCGCGCGCGTCAATGGCAATATACAGTGCAACAATGCCACAACGATGCCAAAAAACCGCCAATTTTAAATCCGATTTTACTCGTCAGGATGGACGGTGACCCCCATTTTCTTTACATATTTTGAAAGCTGATGAGTTGTACATATCATTTCATGGCTTGGCGATACTGAAAAAATGATTAAAAGATATCAAATTTCTTAATAAAGTAAAAAAAGTAAATTTTCAAAATGACGTCATCAAATTTCAAGTTCACTCGAGCGTATCTCACTTATCCTTTGCCAATTTTCACACAAATTTCAGTATGTTGTAGCTTAATAAATGCTTTTTCATTAATATGATGACAGCATTTTGATTGGATGACGGCATCACCTCGTAAAAATGGATTCAAAGTAATCTTGTCAAATTTGACCAGTTTACGTGTTATCTCTATGGGAGTGCAGTTTTTCTGGAAATGAAAATTGACATGACTGTCTTTATCGAGCACTATCTCACTTATGCTTCGGTGAATTTTTCCCAAATTTTAGTATGTTGTAGCTGAGACTTTGGGCTATCTTGATTGTGCCCTTTGTTTTTTCATACGACGTCGGCATCACGTCAAAAAATTTGGTTGAAATTAAAGCTTATCTTCGATGTATTGAGATATTTCTTCCTTTCTGCAACTTTCTTTGCAATAACTCAAGAAAGACAGCCCCTATCACCCCCATATTTTGCACATGTTTAGTTCATGTTACGTACATTATTTGATAAAATAACAACTACTTGATCGGACACCATCTTGGGTATGTAAATTAGGGTCAAAGGTCATAAATATTTCATCCTGTATCTTAATAAATACATGTCCTTTCTTTCCCATATTTTGCACACGTAAAGACCTTGTTACAAGGATCATTTCACAAAATAACCACTTTTTGCTCAGATGCCATCTTGTCTGTGCAAAGTGGGGTCAAAGGTCATATGTACTTTTTTTCTGTATCTTCGTTATGACGTGTTATCTCTATGGGAGGGAATTTTTCTAGATGTGAAAGTTGACATGATTGTCTTTATCGAGCACTAGCTCACTTACCCTTCGGTGAATTTCTCCCATATTTTAATATGTTGTAGCTGAGACTTTGCGCTATCGTACGTGTTCAATTTGTTGTTCAAATGGTGTCGGGATCATGTCCAAAAACGTGGTTGAAATTAAAGGTTATCTTCGATGCACTTTCATATTTCTTTCTTTTTCCACTTTCCTTTGCAATAAAAATAGCCCATATCAACACCATATTTTGCACATGTTTATTTAATGTTACGTACATTATTTCATAAAATAACAACTACTTAATGAGACACCATCTTGGGTATGTAGATTAGGGTCAACGGTCATAAATGTTTCATCCTGTATCTTGGTGAATACATGTCTTATCTTTCCCATATTTTGCACACGCAAAGACCATGTTACAAGAATCATTTCACAAAATAACCACTTTTTGCTCAGATGCCATCTTGGGGTGCAAAGTGGGGTCAAAGGTCAAATATACTTCATTCTGCATCTTTGATAGTGTATACGGAATTCGGTACCCAAGATGACAGGTCTGACTCCCTTTTCAAAATGAGAATCCAAACATCACAAGACCAATGTCCCTAATCTCAGGTGAAAACTCCAATCATTGATTTTTAAAAAAAAAAATCGGATCACCTAATTTGTCAGTCTTGACAAATTCCGGGTCTAGTTTTTTTTTTTTTTTACTCAATGATTCAAGTCCTGATCGCAATAGGCATGACCATGCAGGTTTCATCTGTGTTCAGAGACATTGGCCGTGTGATGTTTGGATTCTCATTTAGAAAAGGGAGTCATATCTGCCATCTTTGGTACCAAATCTGTATACACTATAACGAAGATACAGCAACAAGTACATATGACCTTTGACCCCACTTTGCACAACCTAGATGGCATCTGAGCAAAAAGTGGTTATTTTTGTGAAATGATTCTTGTAACATGATCTTTGCGTGTGCAAAATATGGGAAAGATAAGACATGTATTCACCAAGATACAGGATGAAACATTTGTGACCTTTGACCCTAATTTACATACCCAAGATGTTGTCCGATCAAGTAGTTGTTTTTTTTTTATGAAATAATGTACGTGACATGAACTAAACATGTGCAAAACATGGGGGTGATAGGGGCTGTTTTTCATGAGTTATTGCAAAGAAAGTTGCAGAAACATAGAAATATCTCAGTATATCGAAGATAAGCTTTAATTTCACCAAGTATTTTAACAAGATCCCGACACCATATGAAAAAACAAAGGGCACGTAACGATAGCGCAAAGTCTGCGTTGCAACATACTAAAATCTGAGAAAAATTCACCGAAGGGTAAGTGAGCTAGTGCTCGATAAAGACAATCGTGTCAATATTAACATCTAGAAAAATTCCCTCCCATAGAGATAACACGTCATAACGAAGATACAGAAAAAAGTACATATGACCTTTCACCCCACTTTGCACAGACAAGACGGCATCTGAGCAAAAAGTGGTTATTTAGAGAAATGATTCTTGTAACATGGTCTTTACGTGTGCAAAATATGGGAAAGATACGACATGTATTCACCAAGATACAGGATGAAACATTTATGACCTTTGACCCTAATTTACATACCCAAGATGGCGTCTGATCAAGTAGTTGTTATTTTATGAAATAATGTACGTGACATGAACTAAACATGTGCAAATTATGGTGGTGATAGGGAATGTTTTTTCTTGAGTTATTGCAAAGAAAGTTGCAGAAAGAAAGAAATATTCCAATACATCGAAGATAAGCTTTAATTTCAACCAAGTTTTTGGACGTGATCCCGACATCGCATGAAAAAACAAAGGGCACATTTCAGATAGCCCATAGTCTCAGCTACAACATATTATAATCTGGGAGAAATTCACCGAAGCATAAGTGAGCTAGTGCTCGAAAAAGACAGTCATGTCAATTTTCATTTCCAGAAAAACTGCACTCCCATAGAGATAACACGTAAACTGGTCAAATTTGACAAGATTACTTTCAATCCATTTTTACGAGGTGATGCCGTCATCCAATCAAAATTGTGTTATTACATTTATGAAAGATCATTTAATAAGCTACAACATACTGAAATGTGGGTGAAAATTGGCAAAGGATAAGAGAGATACGCTCGAGTAAACTTGAAATTTGATGACGTCATTTTTAAAATTTACTTTTTTTACTTTATTAAGAAATATGATATCTTTTAATCATTTTTTCAGCATTGCCAACCCATGAAATGACATGTACAACTCATCAGCTTTCAAAATATGTAAAGAAAATGGGGGGGTGGGGGGGGGGGTCATCGTCCATCCTGACGAGTAAAATCGGAATTGAAATTGACGGTGTTTTGGCATAGTCGCACTGTATATCGCCATTGACGCGCGCGCGGAATTTCAACTTTGACGGGCCCGTATGACGTCATATTGAGTCGGGTTGACTTGAAACTTAGTAGAATTATTCCTTGACATTTCAGAAATCCGATCCGTGTGAAAAATTGGGAAATTGATATTGCATATGAGCTGTGCGTGCGTATATGCGCGCGCGCGTACGCGTCCGTCCAATTTTTTTCAATTTTGCAAAAAATGCTGCAAATGGTCTGAAACGGATGCAAAAAAATTTTGAGCTCGATTGGAGCAAAGAAATATTTCAACGCGCGCGTACGCGCACGTCTTAAGGTATAGATGACTTTTGAGAATATGGGTAGAATCCGCTTGACTTGCAATATATGTGACGTAAATTTCATTAAAAAATTCTATTCCATTAATGAGATATGAATGAGAATGTGTTTTCAAATAATGACGTCACAGTGACGTCACGGTCGACTGATCACTATGAATTTATTAGATCTGTCGTCTTTGTGACATGATACATATATGGTATAATTTTGAAATTGATAGGAGTAGCACTTTCTGAGCTAATCGCTGCACAACTTTTGTCCAGAAATAAATAAAGAATCCGTACAGATACAATAGGTGATCCGAGAGGATTCTCGGATCACCTAATTATGCCTAGTTAGTGCACAGGGATAAAGTGTACCATGCTATTGCCAGGTCTCAGTGGCAGCTGACTGGTATCGAGGAAACCCCTCTAAGGAATTAAGATAAAAACACAAAAACAACATCACTCCCCCACCCCACCGAAGAACCCTGGCTGGTATGTTTACCTAACTTTCCACAGCAGACACTCTGCCGAGCGAGATTGCCTTTTCAATGTCACAGCACTTTCCCAACGACGCAGGAACGTGATCAATGCACATTTGATTTTTCTGATAAACTGGGTTGATACCATCTTTTAATGTCCCCTGAAGATCATACTATAAAGATGTATGCATCGATTTCATCCGACATAATGTATTTCCAAAATTTAAAGTTTTGATTACATGTACATTATATCAAATGTGAGATGAATTAGGTTCCTTCGTACAGCAGCGAACAGCGGCACAAGCAAGCAACGCGAGCCAGAGAGCAATACGATCACCATTCCACGTGGGCTAACTGCACGGAGGCACGCGGTGTGTGCGCGTTTTTCTCTGTTTCAGTAGCGATAGCCTGACAAATTCAGACCGGATTGAATGAGGCTAAGTGGACAAAATTGTCGGACATGCAGAGATGCCAAGTTCAAAAAACTTTTATGAGTGAGATTTTTATGACTCGGCGTCTCGGCGCTCGCGCGCATGCGCACGTGAACGAGGAGGGTGTCCCCCTCCCATGGTAGGGAGCCTTTTTAGATTATTAGCTCTTAATGATGCGATCTGGTGCATACTTAAGTGACTATTTTTTACTAATTTTGAAAGGCAAAAGGGAAATATACCTTCAATTGTAACTTTCACATGTTGTGCTATGACAGAGAACGTGTGAATTTTGCTACACCGCAGATTATCCTGCAAAAGGGTCTATGAAAGGAAAGACTAATGATCTTCACTCTGAGGGAAAAAGAGCGCAATCCGCGGTGAGCAAAATACACCGTGTGTGTTTAAACACACGCATGTCGAAGCGGTTTTGTCGGTTCCCATGGACTTTACACATGAAGGCGATTCGCTTGGCACTGAGCCAGGTTCGGCGAGCTCGCTCGGTCCCCCCCCCCCCCGTTTTTTTCCTCTATAGGGTATTTGGGCGTTATCCTTCACAGGGTATTTGCTTGGACTGACTGATGGGAATTTAAATGCACTGCACGTGCATTTTGAATTTGAACGCCCATTTTACACCTTTATTTCAAAAATTCATGGAATTGCATCCTGAAGAAATTGAATTGTATGAAAAGCTACTTTTGTAATGTTGGTCTGCGTGATCATTCAAATTCACTAGAACTTGAATGATAGCATCGTTAAATCGAATGCAAATCTGATGTAAGGGCCTGGAAACCTACAATCAAACTCTTTTGATGTTGTTTAGATGTTTGTTCAGATGTTTAGTGAATGAAGCCTGTTTCGCTGTCGACGATGGGCAAAAGAACGTCTTACTGATGTCCAATATGAATAGGAAAGAAAGAAAAGGAGAGCATATACAGTCTCGGATCCAGAGGGGGGCGCAGGAGGCGCACGCCCCCCTTTATTTATCGGTAAAACAAAAGAAATAAAAAGAAAAAATGAAATTAAACCCGGAAGTGGCACCAAAAATAATAGTTACGCCCCCTCTTTACAGAATTCCTGGATCCGCCCCTGATATAGATATAAAACTTCACCTCTGAGGTCTTTATTAATCTGCTGTTTTCTGAGCACCCTTGCTAGAGAGTGGACGATCCCTTCTAACATTTTGACTGCGAAAATTATTAACACTGATGATGACGTCTCGTCTAATGTATCAGTTGTTACAAGTGGTAGCGGTACAGTAACTGTTGGTCTCACAAAAAAAAAAATGTAAGACTCCATCAATAAGCGATGGGTTTATTAAATGTGGACAAAAAGAAAATCCTTCGGTACATGTGGGATTTGTAAAATTGAAAAGGCAACATTTCTGTGGTGAAATAAAGAAACTTTGAAAAGCTGAACACAATGTGCATAACAAGAATAAATAACAGAATCAAGAAAATTAATTCATATAAAATGAGACTGCAAAAGAAGGCTTCAAGTAATTTGGCCGTCTTTGTCGGATGTCTTGCTTTCGTTGATTATTTATCCGCTTTTTTTTATTCTTGCTTCTCGGCCGATTTTACATACAGGTTGGCCTGCCGACATGATGACTAATCGGATTTCGGGCGAATCACTTGAAAATACATCAAAATGTTTTCTTTAGTTATTTTGCATATCACGGTGTGTGTTTCAAGAGCAGCAGTGCCAACTGATATTGATGTGTCAGTTGAGCTGCGAGAAGAAATTCCTTTCATTTACAATGATCCGTGTGGGAATGTTGAATACACGCTCTACCATGATACTACCAAAATACACGCAGGGATCATAAAAGAGGGAGGACTGCGAGAATATACCTCGAAGAATCGACTTGTTCAGACATTGAAAGATTCTGCCATCATCCAGCTGACTTTGACCTTCGAGCCAGTGTCTCTTGCTCACAAAGGGAAGTATAATTGTTCGTTTACGTGCACGTCTCCAGAGAAGCAGACTGTTTCGCGGATTTACGACGTGAATGTCCTGTTCCCTCCTGGACCAGCTGAGTGTAGATGGGAAAAGTCTTTTTACAAAGACTCGACATATGCTGCTTTGGAGTGTAGTGCGAGAGTGGGAAATCCGTCGGGACGCATAGCTTGTAATTCACACAATACATTTTTCGGTCCACTCAAGGAAAGTACGAGTAGCGATAAAATCACATCATTGTTCTGGCTCCCGAAAAATGTGACGATTGGCTGTTGTTCAGTTAACGAAATTAAGAATAGAGCACGGCGTCATTGCCAAGAATCAGTGAAAAAACTCATTGAGACATCCGTCCAGTCCATTTCGACAGACGAAGACAGTGCAACAAGTGCATATCAGGTACATGCGGCTCACAGAAAAGAGCCGGCTATTTCCCTATCATTCAATTCAAATACTCACGAATTCAACTCAGCTGGTAACCTCAGAAACTGTTGTTTGCTGACTTTAATCATTGCTTTTAGCGTAATACTTCATACATTCTTTTCATCATGTTGTTGGTTTTAAAGAAAATGATTGCGTGACACATCAACATCTGACTAATGTTCAGTTACTCAATTTGAACATGACCACACTTGTATCCAAGACAAGTAACATACGAGTTTACGGGCTTTCAAAGGTGTGAACGGACAGATAGTCGATGCCATGTGCGCCATGATTGTGAGATTCCAGTCGTCTAAAGCCACACTGCGAAAACTAATACGACCGAGTAAGTATCAAGTCAATCATTTTCACAGCCCTCCCACTCCCTGTCCCTATCTCTCTCTCTCTCCCTTTCTCTCTTTCTCTCTCTCTCCCTCTCTTTCTCTCTCTTGTCATGTACTGTATAATTTATTTACAATATAAATAGATATACTAGGTGTTTCACAAAAAAAAACATTTCCCACTTTGATTCTTAATAATTCAAAATCTACATATCGAATAACACTGTCATTGATATGTGTGATAGCTGAATAGTGTACAGTTTTGTTGAAGGTGGTTTAAATATTAAAGCATAAATCAGTTTCATGAAAATCCATGATTGATTTCATAGTTTTAATACGTTCCCGATGTTGTTCTATTTTCAACCCTCGGCACAAAACTTTCTCTTTGCACAGGGTCAAAGGATGTGTATGTGAGTGTGTGGTTATGTGTGGTAATGCTTCATTATTCATTTATGAAAAATTCCACTATCACAACTAGTCTTTATTCAACCTCTGGCAGTATCTGTGTATAGCCAAACGCCTGCCGATACTGTCGTTGAGTCGCGACAGTGCTCTTCCTACTTCTGAAGAACGAAATCACAATAAATGCATTATTTTCTGTCGTAAACATGGTGACAGAAACCAAAAAAAAAAAATCAATTAGCGTACACCTTGTGTACGGTTACTGTGAAACAAATCGCGGTAATGAAAAAGGCTGCTGAACTATTTACCAAAAATTATCTCCTTTTATCAAAAAAGCGACAAATTTGTCAGACTATTAGTAAACAGCGTATTATAATAAATTGAAGAACTTTAGATCATTTGTGACTGTGCACCTCAAAACGAACATAAAGTCGCACACACTGATTTTGTGTGAGGACTGCAAATAAGTGAAATGGGTCAACCTAGCCGAACTTGACTTTTTTATATTTTCTGAAAGAGCGGGTCTTCTTTTACATTATGCTAAAATTTGGTATCATAAAACGGGCAGGAAAGTGTGCTTTTTTAACAGTTTATCTCGAACATTTTTGTTAGAATAGTGTGATTAGGTGTGTCTTTAGAATCCCTTTTTCATTTATGAAAAACCTTGTCCACACTCTTCACTTTCAACTCTAATAACTTTTGAAAGGATAGTGCTACTGCTTTGAAAGTTGGCATTAATTGTGGACAGATTGTGTTAATGAGGCATGCCTAATTTCACTTTAATCTGATAATCCCTTCATTGTTGCTACTCTGGTGGTTTACTTCCTGTTTTTTTGTCCCATTCATCGCACAGCCAGCACGGTTTGGTAGCGCTTGAATAGACACTGTACTTCAGAGCCTCTTTTCTCAGTTCACACTTTTCCTGAGTTTGTGCTTTCTTTCCAATATTTAGATAGGTTAGGAGGGTCCATTTGATTTGAGTTATACATCATTTTAAAGCTTAAAGTCTGCTCTTTCAGAATATGGTCTTAACTAAAAATTCATGTCTGGCGACTTTTTGTTTGTTTTGAGGTGCATGGTCACATATATGGTATAAGTCTGACATTGAGAGGCAATGCACTTTGTGAGCTAACCTCTGCACAACTTTTGAGGAGAAATAAAGAAGAAGAAGAAAAACAAAGAATCCGTACAGATACAGAAGGTGATCCGAGAGGATACTCGGATCACCTAAAAACTAGAACCGGAATTTGTCAACACTGACAAATTAGGTGATCCGATCTCTTCGAAAATCAATGATTTGAGTCCTGATCCAAATATTCATGACCATACAGGTTTCATCTGTGTTGACGGGACATTGGCCGTGTGATGTTTGGATTCTCATTTAGAAAAGGGAGTGAGATCTGCCATCTTTGGTACCGAATTCCGTATACACTAACGGAAATACAGAATGAAGTATATTTGACCTTTGACCTCACTTTGCACACCCAAGATGGCGTCTAAGCAAAAAGTGATTATTTTATGAAATGATTCTTGTAGCATGGTCTTTGCGTGTGCAAAATATGGGAAAGATAGGAAAGGTATTCACCAAGATACAGGATGAAACATTTATGACCTTTGACCCTGATTTACATACCCAAGATGGTGTCCGATCAAGTAGTTGTTATTTTATGAAATAATGTACGTGACATGTACTAAACATGTACAAAATATGGGATTGATAGCCATTGTTGTTGTTCATCTATTGCACAGAAAGTAGTAGAAAGAAAGAAAAATAAAGAAAAAAATATGTTATTTTATAGAAATTTGAAGGAGAAGCATAAAAAAAATCAGAAAAAGATAAAGTAAGGAAAGGGAGATTAAGATTAACTAAAGAAAAAGAAGAAAAAAAGTGTTAAAAAAAAAAATATTGGCAGGGGTGAGCCTCGAACGAGGGACCTTAGGATTACGAGTCGGATGCGCTACGCAATGACCTATTTCATTCTCCATAGGCCCTGTGTATTAAGCAAAATGACGCTGCATCGAAGCCTCGTTTTCCTAAGTTTGTGCTTTCTTTCCAATATTTAGATAGGTTAGGAGAGTCCATTTGATTTGAGTTATACATCATTTTAAAGCTTACAGTCTGCTCTTTCAGAATATGGTCTTAACTAAAAATTCATGTCTGGCGACCTTTTGTTTGTTTTGAGGTGCAGAGTCACATTTATGCTTATTTACATCCGAAATTTAGTGATATATGAAGCAAAATTTGAAAATTATTGCCAGCTGGTATGAGTGTGGCGTTTGCAAGCACATGGATACATGTGCTTACTTTTTTACATGTGCATGCATTTTACCCTTTACCGTGCATAAATTCAGACTAGCAATGCCCAGGGTAATCCACTTGAATCATTACCTCCGCCAAGGGAGGAGGTTACGTTTTCGTTACCGTTAGTTTGTTTGTTTGTTCATTCGTTAGTTAGTTAGTTTGTTAGTAAGTTAATTTGTCCGTGTGCAAAATAACTCAAAAAGTAGTTAATTGATTAGGATAAAACTTGCAGGAAAGGTTGAGAATGACACAAGTAACCAACGATTAACTTTTGGTAGTGATCTGAGAATTTTCGGGGAATTTATGAAGGATTTTTGATTTTTTTTTTTTTTTTTTCAGGTAGGGTCAATGAACTTCGGAGTTCAGGCTGCGCGTATTTGAGGTTTGCCTGCGCGCACTAAAGTGCGTGCTCTAGTTTCTGCTGGGGTGAGGCGCGCCGTGCAGCTGAGGGTTTATGATGTAACAAAGGCTTCTATATTAGGAAATCAGGCAACTTTCAGCACACAATGCTATAAGTATGGAGGTGTATCCTATTACCGAACGATTTTTATTTAATTTCTCCAGACGGGCAACATTATGCTTCAAGTTAGCTAAAGATCTCCCAGAAGATAATTAAAGTTCTGATAAATTTAGCTGTATCAGTATTATTTGAAAACTAAGCGACGCACTTTACGAAATCTGTATTTCAAATAACCCTTCCACAAAAACCGTGTCTTTTTACCGACGCAAATCGTATTGTATTTACCGAACGTGCCCCCTCTATATGGGGAAATTTAGGCATTGCATTTTCTGTCAATGTTATTAACGCAGAATAACAAACATCAACATTTCAGCGATTTTTACTAAAATGTTCTGTTTTTTGCTGCAGTTCAACAATTTTCTGCACTGGCCTCCCTTGGGAGATAACAGCGCGTGCGTAGTGCAATGGATGCGCGCGTATACGAGTTGTTTTAACAGACTTCCATTGAAAATGTACGCGTTCGGTAATAGGATACTGTTCGGTAATAGGATACCTGCCTAAACGTATGGATGGAAATGATGATGATGATGATCCACAGCATTTGTATGGCGCCATATATCTGTCACAGAAACATTCAAAGGCGCAGACTGCTCCAAGACAGTAAGCAATAGACCGGTTTACTAATGATATGCATAATGACGTCAACCCCACGCGACCCTAGTGATTGTAACTAAGTCGGGCAAGCGAAATAAGCGCGGACGCGCGCGCCACACTGTTTTTGCATTCACGCGTGTATTGTCTACGATCATTACTCGCTGCGGATAATCGACAACTTTTGTTTGCTTTAATCTTGCTTTGAGATGGCGTCAGCCTCAAGTTCTAGCCAAAGTTCGAGCAAGCCATGGAAGAATTGAACAGTTAAGGAATTAACTGAGTATTTTAGGGATATAGGTGTGAGCACAAGCGGCTACAACAAGGAGAAACTCATCAAACTAGTGCAACTGCCGTAGCCGATTTGGGTTTGCCCATCGATCCCGACCTCTCCCGGGCGGACACCGGCCGGTCACTGCAGGAGAAGCTCGCTCTGGTACGTGGTAGGCTGCTCGTTCTCCGATCCTAACAAGCTCGCTGGGTTTACATCCAACTTCGATAGTATTCCGGATTTTGGACTCTTTGACGTGTTCAACTACCTGATCATCAATCGGACTGACTATGACTGGAAAAGCTAAAGGGATACAAGTCATTTGAGGACTACCGTCTTTTCGCGGATGGGAGTGTTGCAAGCCTGAAGTTCAATGAGGTTTCGGACACGAGCACTTTTCGTGTTTTCCTTAGTGAGGTTAGGCCGACTGGACATACGATACCTCAACAAACCAACGTACCAGACCTGGGTCGTGATGAATAAGTCAACGAGGGAAATAAATGTTGCCTACTGCGAATGTGAGGGAGGTTAGGTCTATCATTGTTTTTGTTTTTAATTTTAGGTCTAGAAACTACGTCTAGATCTACTCTAGATCTAGGCCTAGTCTAGACGTTCTATATAGGGCTAGGCCCCCTAACTGTTATTGTTAATAGAAAAATAGGTCAAAATCGTCATTCTGTTTCATGAGGTCTAATCAGTCTGAGTCTAACTTAAAAAAAAAAAAAATCCTTGGAAACATATCGATTATGACTCACTGAGAGATTCGTTGTCTAGTTTAGATTTCACAATCAACCATAATGCTTAAAATCTTTGAAGTTTGAAGTGATGCGGTCATACTGTTGTATGTTCCGTTGCAGCAGTGTTTTCCACCCATTTTCAGAACTACTGAAGACAAAATCGAAGCCAAAATTCAATAAAATCGAAACTATAGTCCAAATTGCGTTTGATCACAGCAGAATTTTCCCTCATCTAAGGTTGGGAATTGATTTAGAGCTACACGAAATGCCAGGAGGTAAAGTCGAAGTTGATGCATCGCACACATGTACACAACATACACGTAAGTCTACATGTGGGGACGTGTCGGGGACGGCTGCAGCAGCCGACGTTGCAGGCTCGCATCCTTTGTTTGCCCGAGGTTGCGGCCGTGTGCAAAATTAAAGATCTGTGCATACATTAGTAAACCGGTCTATTAAATCACTGATAGTAGAGCGGTTAAGCCCTCAAAATCATGAGAATTGTGCAAAATTGGACTAAAGTATTAAACTTTCACCAGTCTTAGTACATACCATAAGATTCATTTTAAGATCGGGAAGTAAGTCTGATTTGACCTCTGATGACCTCCAGAGGTCAATGAACTTTGAATATCACAATATTGATGTTTGGAGGCATTTGTGAATGATAGGCTTAGATCTTGGTTACGCTGCACTAAATATGCATTTGTACTACAAATCTTCTGATTCAACAGGACATTGACAGGTTTCTACCTTTGACCTCTGATGACCTTTAGAGGTCAATCACCTCAAAATGATAATAATATTGATCTGTGATGTTATTAGTTAATGATAAACATGATTAAGATGTGCAAAACAAGCATGTTTGTTTTGCAATGAAACTGTCTTCGTATTACAAAGAGCAAAGACAGGTTTCTAACTCTAACCTCTGGTGACATTTTAGAGGTCAGTGACCTCAAAATATCATAATATTGATCAGTGGTGCCATTAGTTAATGATACACATGGTTAAGACGTACAAAACAAGCATACC
The DNA here is from genome assembly GCF_964275005.1 of Diadema setosum. NCBI lineage: Eukaryota > Metazoa > Echinodermata > Echinoidea > Diadematoida > Diadematidae > Diadema > Diadema setosum. The sequence goes on from NC_092687.1 coordinate 36,907,113, forward strand.
TGTTTTACAAGAAATTGTCTTCATATTCCAAAGAGCACATATAGGGCTCTACCTTTGACCTCTGGTGACCTTTAGAGGATGTACAAAACAAACACAATTGTAGCCCAGATGACTACAAGCACATGGTTATGATAAAGAATAAAATAGAATAGAATAGAATAGGATAGGATAGAGAGTAAAAGAAAACAGAACACTGCAGTCGTTTTCCTAGACACCCTGTGAGGTCAATATATGCTCAGACTCTTCCCCTTCTCGGAGTTAATGAAACCGTTTATCTTCCTTCCAGCTATTACCTTTCTCCTTCTCGTTTGTGGTGAAACCACCTCTTCTAAGAAAAGTCTATGGTCATAGGAATTTATGAGTTTGATGTTGGCTACTTTCCCCGCTAGTGGTCAGCACTCTCCATCCCCAAAGCCCCGCGCCATATTACGGGGAATAACGTGATGACGTGTTTTTGCCCTCTGATCCCGAAACATAAATGACACTCTGAGCTGGAAGGTGGCCTTCCTGCCAGAATTTATCCCTCTATTTCAGCATTTACTGTTTAGTGGAGTGGGTCAAACAGGAACTCCAAAGACAAATTCACGGATAATGACCCAGAACAACGATGACGTTGGTTGCCATAAGGACATTAATATTCATTTGGTTTATCATTTTGATATCCAAGAAAAAATAAAATCTTTACCAATGGTTACAGAGAACAAGGGAATGAAGAAACTAAAAGACAGTGGGCGAGTTAATCAGAAATTGAGATGAATCATAGAAAATTCAGTTTTCACAGAAACGAATAGGAGGAGCAAATTGAACATTTGACCAGTAAGAAATTAATTTCTAGTGAACACCACACCCCAATATAAGATTGAGCCAAGGAAATGTTTTAGGGGAAGGAAGTTTGTAAGTGGATTAGTTATAAAAAACATGTCTCAGCCGAGAAATCAGTTACAGTGGCAAGCACAGTGGGAGCGGCTTCACACTATGTAGTGAGGGAAAGGCTGCAGAGTATGTTGGAATTTTGAGGAACTTTGAGAATAGTTTGAGACCACAAAGATAAAGTCAGGAGTTCCCCTTTCTTGGTACATCATGCCCCCCCCCCCCTCCAAGTCAACCAACTACTCTTTATCGACGTTGAACCATCGACCTACGCTGTGAATGTGATGAGGATCTGACTGTCATGACTGAACCAGCGAGCAGCAGAACATTAGGAAAAACTATGAGTCACGATAAGACAAAACTTTGGTTTACGCCAATTTGGAGTGCAATTACAAACTCCAAATAGTCAACTGGTGTCATCGGAGATGTTGAAGCGCCCTGCCAGACTGATGCAAAGTGGAGAGGGATGGTGACGAAGAGAATACTGACAGCGTGACGGCAGACCGCTCAACGGACGGCCCAGTCACACTGACGAGATCGACAATGACATGCAGACGAGGACCTCATTCGTCGACCGAGAGTAATCATTTAAGAGGAATTACTTTAATTTACGTTTGAAGACATTTTTAGAGGTGAAGAAGTCTGATATGTTAAGGGGAAAATCATTCTACTGTTTGCAGTCTTGTGAACATACTTGTATCTTTAGCGAAAAACTGTTCGAGTACGTGGACAGTGATAAGTAGGCCCCTATAAATCAGGGTGTCGAGTAAATTATATATGAACCAAATCGCTTCTTTTGAACATGTATTGTGTTGAAAAGTTCTTGGTAATTTTTTCCTGGCAAAATTTGTACATGCAAATTCCGATGTTAAAAGCAAGTGATGGGAAATGTAAACAGTATGTGCGAATGCTTCTATATTTCCTGCTAACTTGTTTGTTAGTGGGGAAAAGAAAGAAAAGAGAAGTCTCGCTCTACCACGTCTACATACCACAACGCCTACGGATATCTTTGTTTCACATTGTTAGTGGGGAAAACAAAAGAAAAGAAAAGAGAAGTCTCGCCTCATGAGAGATGTTCAGATCCCGCTCCACACCACAACGCCTACGGATGTCTAGGCTGAAGGTAGGTTTGAATGTCAAGCGCAGATTAATTGGCACGCTATCTTTTGAAGAGAAACAATACTTTGTTTCACACAAGATGATAGCAGAAAGACAACTGATAATCATCTGCTCATGTGAAATCAAGCAGAAGTTTTTCAAAACAGTTACAGTCTGTTAAACATGCCAATGTACTATGAAAAATAAATTGAAGGCCACCTGCAATAGGCCACCTGCAATACAGCCTCGCATTTTCCGCCATCACAAAAACTTTGATCAACACGTTCCATATATGTGACCGTGCACCTCAAAACGAACATAAAGTCGCACACACTGATTTTGCGTGAGGACTGAAAATAAGTGAAATCTGTCAACCTAGCCGAACTTGACTTTTTCATATTTTCTGAAAGAGCGGGTCTTCTTTTACATTATGCTAAAATTTGGTATCATAAAACGGGCAGGAAAGTGTGTTTTTTTAACAGTTTATCTTGAACATTTTTGGTAGAATAGTGTGATTAGGTGTGTCTTTAGAATCCCTTTTTCATTTCTGAAAAACCTTGTCCACACTCTTCACTTTCAATAAACTCTAATAATTTTTGACACGATAGTGCTACTGCTTTGAAAGTTGGCATTAATTATGGACGGAATGTGTTAAGGAGGTATGATTAATTTCAGTTTAATCTGATAATCCTTTTATTGTTGTTACTCTGGTGGTTTACTTCCTGCTTTTTGTCCCATTCATCGCACAGCCAGCACGGTTTGGTAAAGATTAAGCGCTTGAATAGACACTGTACTGTGATGACAGGGCTGCCAACTCTCACTCATTGAGAGTGAGACTCACCCATTTTTGGTCCTTTCTCACTCTAAAGCTTTATTTCATTTGCATGCATTTCTATTGATCTCCCTCATTTTGATTCCTAAATTATAGCATTGGCCAATGGGAGTCTCACTCTCAACTAGTTTCCAATGTTGGCAGCCCTGTGATGATCGCATACACTGGCTGTGCACCTATAAGAACGCTGGTCTAACCTCAGGATGTCTATCCAGTTTAGTCGTGGAGGAGATCTGTGTGCTGTTGTTTTTGTTCATTTTCCATCTGTGAAGATGGCTGGATACTGAGCCCATATTCAGCTACACTAATAAGCTGGTCTTCCATGGGGTCCAGTTGGATGTGGGGTGGGACCACTTCACCGGGTTAGACACCCTGCTCTTTGCGATGAATGAATGAAGCGGGATCTTTTACGTGCATGAGCTGTGTGTTTTATGTCCTATCCGAGGGGACGGTATGTTTACACACAACCTTGCTCAGTCCAGACTCGGGTTCGAACCCGGGCCGCGTGATCGTGAGGCAGACGCGCTACCGACTGAGCCAACTCACCGATCCGTGCAATAGGCTCAATCGCGTGCTTCACTGAAGACGCAGATGCTGCCCTGTCTTGAAAGAGATCGAGGGTATAGATCTCGACCAATTTCAGCAGGTTATACTGAATCATCACTTGCTGGCAGAGAGTCTTAACCGGATCATGCAGGTGATATTACCCGCTGCCAACGTACCCTGATTCACACATTGGATGCAAACCGGATGGGGGCCATATTGGAAATAACCAATATTTGGGCATGGGGGCACAACTCTTGGCCATCAGGCACAAGTGTTAAGGAGTATCGAGCATAAAGAAGACAGAGTAAATAGTAGTTCCCCGCGTCCACTCCTATTTGGAATTGAGGTAGGGCCCTACCTAAACAGGTCATTTTAAAAATCCCCCAAATTGCCTGACGTAATGACCCAAACTTAATTGGATGACAATAGCAAGTTGCAAGATACAGGGCTGCTTCATGTGTAATGCATGTTATACCTCACAGTATGTCGCTTCCCAGATGGTCCATGACGTCACTGCATGCTCCAGCACCATGAGTCATTCATCGGAAACATACAGCCCACGAGCTTGACACTGACCAACATAGGCCTGCCAGCTCGAAACTAGGTAGCATTGCCCATGAGCCAGACACTTTATAGGCAAACCAGGCCCATAAGAGTCCGACACATGGGGGAGGGGGAGGTTCACAAGACCTGCACTAAATAGATTAAGCTTTCTGATACATACAGTAATCTATATAGTATACATATAGTAATCTCGTGGGCCTTGTTTTCCTCGAGTGGAGAGCTCGCGGACCGCACAGCTTTTGGACGTATTATATTTGATGTCGAGCTCATTGACCTTGTTCATCTAGTGTTTAGGTCACGGGATGTATGACTCGTGGGCTGCGTAACTCATGGGCTGTACGACTCGGGTTGTTTGACTCGAGACGTACATCTGATGAGGTGGGCCTGTTGTTTTCTGGTTAGCATATGTCACCCTTTCATCCAGTTCAAAGGACTTTGCCATATGCCTGTTCACAAACTATTAAGCATCAACCCAAAGTATGGTACTCCTCACCCCACCTTCCATGTTTAAGCGTACAAAATTTGTCCAGTGCAAATTGGATAATGTTGCACATAATTTCGTGCAAGCTAGTATGCATAACTAACCCAAACATAAATATTATATTTCAGGTCACTGCCATCACTGAAGACACGTAAGTTTAATTTCTGAAGTAATTGACCGCTCACATTCCTAAGATCTGTTACTTTGAACCAATGCTTTGTGGAATATGCATATACTTTGATTATAACGTCAATGCATGATTTCTACAAGATTAAACACTCTGGATTAAACCAATGAAGCTTAACATCAATATTTGCAATCCTACACAAATTTTGATATTCTAAAAGTTTGACCTCACACTGTCCTTGGAGGTCAAAGTTGGATATACACAGGGTAATGACTAATGTTCTGTGGAATGAGAAGACACTTCTTGAAGTATAGATGCTAATAGAATAATGCATGATTGCACACCAGGTACACAGTTAACCATTGAATATACATCAAATATCAATATTTTGATATTTTGAGGTCATTGACCTGTCACAGTCCTCAGAGGTCAAAGGCGGAGACGTTTACATAATTTCCCTTGATATGAGGAATAGGAAAACGATTCAGTTGTAACACAAATGAATTTTTAGGACATCATTACGTTTATCATCAACCAATTGCACCAAATATCAAAATTCTAATAATTTGAGGTCAATGACCTCTGGAGGTCATCAGAGGTCAAAGGTAGAAACCTGTCAGGGTTCTGTTGAACATGAAGACACTTCCACTGTAACAAAAAATGATTTTAGTACATCATTACCATATTTAACATTAATCAATGACGCAAAATATCAATTTCTATCAAATTTTGAGGTCATTGACCTCTGGAGGTCATCATAGGTCAAAGGTAGAAATCTGTCAGGGTTCTATGGAACATGAAGACAATTCCACTGTAACAAAAATGAGTTTTTAGTACATCATTACAATATTTAATATTAATCAATGACGCAGAATATCAGTTCTAATCAAATATTGAGGTCATTGACCTTTGAGGTCATCAGAAGTCAATTCGGACTTACCTCCCGATCTTAGAGATAAATCTTATAAGATGTACTAACACTGGTAAAAGTTTCATGCTTTAGTCAAATTTTGCACAATTTTTCGGCTTATCTGTTCTACTATGATATCTGTATGGAAGAACAAGATCAGTGGTGAAAATGATTTGCATGCTTGGCGGAGGTTTGCGCTCTCAGAGTGCTTCTCTAGTTGATTAAGCATTCATGATCCTGGGAGTGCGAGACTGACTCCTAGTCGGTATGTGTGCGGATGCTTGTGTTGCATGCCGTCAAACCCCCGTTTGAGGCGAGACACCATCGCCAAACGAAGCTGATGGGGTGCTATACCCCCCTAACGATTCCTCGTTTGAAAAGTAGGAGTAGATGTATTTGCCCACTGCAAAATAACTTTCTACTCAGGCGTGGCAAACCTGGAGGCCAAGCCAGGGTTTAATGACTGCAACAGCTGTCATATTACGTACGAGCATGATAAGGATATCTGTCTGTGGCAGACCATTCAAAGTGCACTAAATTTTCTCTATTCTTTTTAAAGTTTTAGATTTTATATTCTATTGAGAAATTCTATAGTCATCCGTTTTGAATTTCGAACGAAAAAAATTGACCAATAAATAACGAAAATACAGGAATAAGAAGGAGAGCATTGTAGAAGTTTGTCGACACACACACACACACACACACACACACCATGGAGCTACATAGCCAATGCCAAAACCAAAATAATCTCCTCCTCTCGAGGGTGCCCCCCCCCCCCCTGTGGCGGTGACTGATGCTTTAGATTAGGCCAGGGTCAAGAAACAGGTGTTTTATATCTTAGGTTTTTGAGTCCTTGATTGCCAAGATATACACTGGCATATTGTCTACAGGGAATTATAGTACCCTATTGGCAAAAAACGAAATTGACAATTCTACACCACTACACTGGTGTTGAAGGGTAAATTCATATAGATTTATGATTAAGCACCTTTTGGAACACGAATTTTAGTATGGTAATATATATCACGTAGGCCCCTTAGTGTTGTTTTAGCAACCATTTATCTGAAAGACTTTGTGTTGGCCTATATACAGCAGTGTTGTTTTAGTCACTATCTTAGGTAATACTTTGTGTAGACTTACTTTTCTCGAATGAGTTGTTGTCCCTTCACTTTCTCCTACAATTGCCTCCATCTCTTCAAAGAATGTCCATACATAAAATAAACACATTTCCCCTTCCAACTTGATGAAAATGGATCTAGCACCTTTTGGTATTTAACACTTCACGTACATGTACATCATTTTTTAACATCATTTCCACAAGAGATTGGTGTAAATGTGAATCACTGAGACTAAACTTCGATACATCTCGATATTAAACCAAACCAATTTCAACGCATTCTGTAGAGCATTGAACAAGAATCACGGCTGCAGATATGAAGACAGAAAACTGTTCTCGTGCTAATGTTTTGTCAGGACACTGAAAAGGGAATGAGAGTGATTTCTTCACGAGGGGTGATTTTCGTGAATTCGAAGGTTCGTTTTTGAAAAATAAATAAGAATCTCGGATGGATTGTGTTTTCCGTAAAACACTTATTCCGTACACCTAAAAGCTATAGGTTCTCAGAAAATTCAATGACGTTCGTAATTCTGAAACTGAAACGAAAGAACGACAGAAAACAAAACAAAACAAAACAAACAACAGTTTACGAACCTTTTGAATAAAGAAGCTTATTTCATTCAAGAAGAAAAAAAAAAACAAATCACATATTTCTGGCACCACATGACATTGCCAGAGCGAGAAGATTCCCATTTTTAAGACTTCAATGGTTAAAATTGCTCTCTCTCTCTCTCTCTCTCTCTCTCTTTCTCTCTCTCTCTCTCTCTCTCTCTCTCTTGAGGAAAGTCCATCTAAATTATGCTGCTTCTGAGTTCAGATGACTGGGATTCTAAAGGCACCGTGATGCACCTTTTGTCACACTGCATCAAATACCCCGTAAAAGTCCTCATATGTTGTGTGTGAGAACACGTTTTAAAGGAGATTTTCAACTTAAGGGAGCATTTTAAACGATTTTCATAATTTCACATTATGCAAACATAAATCGGCATCTCCATGTATATATTTCTAGAATTCATTGTTGTCCTTGAGCAAAGAAATGATACTTCGAAAAACCTGAAACAAATTACACTGAACAATGATGATGACATAGGAGACTCATACATTTCAGAAATGACGCTATGTAACTTTATTACAATACTGCTAGCTTACAAGATCACCTGTGTAGAATCTTTAGGTGTTTTGTTGTTGTTGTTGTTGTTGTTGTTGTTGTTCTGCTTCCTTGAGTCCCAAATCATGCATCCTTATGGCGAGGCTTCAACGTCATCATCCTTGCTCATTGCAATATGTTATAGATTTCGACAACATTCTTATTCTTCATCCCTATCATTATATATTCTGAAATTTCAGTATAAAGTTATGTTGTTTGAATGTAAAAAACTCGAAATCATCCGGAGGTCTTCTCTAAACAACAAAAAATTGCGATTAGTAGAATTGTACATTATGATCTTTTTTTTTCATAATTATTGCTTCATTCATTTTCATGTGCATGTCTGTGTTATGATTTTTGTATTTTCATACATCACTTTTCCTACTTTACTTGAGCACGTTAGTTATGAGGAATTGACGCATTATAGGTATCCTGTATTATAATTATAATAATTATTATTATTATTACTACTACTATTATAATTATAATTATAACCATGATTATCATTCTTAAATATCACACTTACTACGAAACTTCTTAAACCCATTTGGTGTTCATAACAAAATCAAATGATAGTAAAGAGGTCGATGATTGTATTTCCAAGAAGGAGACTTTCCATAAGGTGAAATCGGTATTGTTACTTAAATGAAACAAACAAATGAATGAGTTTATGATTATGATTATGTAATTTTTGGAGTGAATTTCAGTATGATAAAAAGTCAAAACGAAGGCATGTTCAGTAAATCAAAAAAAATCTTTTAAAACCCTACAGCAAATGACTTTGAAGGAAACAACAATCAAAAACCAAATTTTTGAGTGGAACATAATTTTTTTAGGATGTTTATGTCTTTAGCAGAAGTGACGTTTTGAGGACACAACTTTGCCGAAGTCATACAAACCAATATGTTTTACAAACAAAATATAACAGACAACAAAGAATCAACTTAGGCTGTAGTCTTATCATAATACCCTGAGTAATTGGTATCTTGGTGAACCCTTATCATAACAGGCTCATCTACTTGAATTGTTAAGCTTTTCTTTTTTTATTTTTGTACTTATGTTTACACACAGAATGAAAGATTGCCACCAGGACAATTGTTTGCGAATCTACCCCCATTGGCAGGGACGTGTGCATGGGTACACCGTAGAGTTTTACGGTGTAGGAAGCTCCGTCGCTGACATTGGTCGTACTGGTCATGATTAGCGTCGGAGGACTGTCGCGCCTCCATTCACGGAATAGCTTTCATGAGGAACAACCAAGGAGGTCTGAAATGAATTCCTCTTGAACGAGTGGGATCCGATTAATTGTTTGCCTTAATAGAAACTTTGATATGCATTTGAACAATGATGGTACGCCTTCCGGGCATCGTAGTGTTTTTACTGTCAATTTTGAATCACGTGATCTGCACGCCTCAATCTGTGACCGTAGGTGGCAACGTCCAGCTCTCGTTCACTGCATTATATACCCCTCCAGTTATTTTCACTGTTTCTCGCTTTCCACTGGGACCGGTGTACTATACGAATGGCTCAATCATTGCTTGTGGCAATGAACCATGCCGTTACACGGCACACGAGACAGCAATGGGAGATAACCTGACGTTAATCTTCAGTATTAAGAACGTAACATTAGCAGATGGTGGAACTTACATATGTAAAGTATCCAATGGAACAGCTCATCAGAGCACGAAGACCAAGATAACTGTCGTTCAACACCCCGGCTATCCCTCGTGCCAATTTTCCTCCAATTACATTAATAAACTTAAACGACCTCACTGGGGGGCTGTCCTTTGTGCATGCACACCAGGCTCGTTTGATTGGACATTGGTTTATATAACTTGCTTTCAGGAAACTATCGCCCTTCCCTTTGTAGAGGCAAAAACAAAAAATAAAACTCACGTCTTGCAGAGAATGTTGGCTAGAGCCGATCTTCCTGTGTCGTGCTGTTCATCAACTGACTATTTCCTGACTTGTGACAACTGCAACGACACATTTTATGAAGCACGTGACAAAAAAACACTTTCTGATTGTTTGGCCTCAGCCAGTGCCACGAATACGCCAAGGATAACCTTTACTAAAGAGGGAAACTTGTCCTCTAATGTTTACTCTACTGTTTCTGTCTTGAATGTTACTAAGATTAATCAAAATAATACTAAACCATCGGGTAATAGATGTCCTACAACAATCACTTTGTCTGTAGTCATTCCCGTATTATCTCTAGGCCTAGTAGGTATAGTCGCATATGTAATGTTCTGGTTTCGAAACAAACGAGGTACGCAATACAGTCCTGCCAATCCTACAGGAGACGGTGTCGGGGGAATTGCTATTAACTTAGGCCCTGTATGACCAACCGACCATGTTAACATGTAGATAATCTAAAAGTTGCATTTACATGCACAATTGAATCAAACCTAACATACATTTTGATGACCATTTTATGAGATCAAAACAAACAAACAAGAAAAAAGCAAACAAAAATTATCAAGGCGCATGGCTATAATTCCTGCTTTTCTGATTCTGTGTGACTTGTCTCGAACTTGTTTTTCTTCATTTTAACAATATTACTACTATGATGAACACTCATAGTATTACAAAGTGCACGATGACATCAAGACCAAAATAGAATGAATGAATTCCTTGAAATTCTGAATCCTTGGTCCTGAAGTAATTAGAACTTATACGTTTCATATTTCTGCAGTTTCTTATTCGTGCGCTTATCATTTATAAACAGTTGTGAAAGCGTTATTCTTTGAAATCAATGTCAGCATCAGAAGGCTATCAAATCTTTGAAATACTCACTTTAAAGAGGTTAACTCTCTGAATTGTCTCTTTCCCTTAGCCGCTCGGTCAGTGCGTTGTGTTTGATGTTTTGTATTTTGTAAGAAACCTTTGTTGTTGTAGCTAGAGTACCCATTCGGCCTGAATAATGTCCTCTGATGTCTAGCTCAGCACTCTAAGCGGATCACCCACGAGTCATACTGCCCACGGGTTCGGCATTGAAAACAAGGTCCAGTCAGTCAGTCAGCACACGAGTCATACGGCCCATGAGTTTGACACAAGGTAAAAACAGTCAACGAGTTCGACATTGCAACATGGGGCTTAATAAGTCAGTCTCGTGGGCGTTGCCTTCTTGGTAAGTGCCGAACTCATGGGTTGTAAGACTCGTGGGCTGTATGATTCGTGGGTGTCGAACTCGTGATGTCCCTCCCCCCCCCCCCCCCCGTGAGCGGCGTTAGGTTGTACAAAGATTCACTCTCGTCCAACCCTGTTAGACTTCTGCTAATACCCATCATTAGCGGTTAAGCTACTATATGAATATGATAATTTGAAATTGTTTATACACTGGTTATACATATTGCTGAAAATGAATGGAAGAGAGCAGGAGGTGGATAGTTGTGTTTATCGTTTTCTCCTTTTTCTTTTCTTTTTCCTTTTTTTTTGGGGGGGGTTGGTTTCTCTTTTTTATCGGAGCAAGAGAAGTTAATGAGGATATGAAGAAGAAAGGAAAGGGGAACATCTATTGTCACCGGCTGAAAGGGGGTCATCACCAGCACTATCACAAATGAAAAGGTGGTAGTTCATGAAAGCGATAAGCTGTAATTGTGGGGTGAGGGATGGGGTCGTTGTTTGGCTACCTAAAGTCTTGAAGATCTCCTGACGTGTATTTTAGGATATTATCAACTTTTAAATCAAGGAAAGAACATATTTTTTAATTTGGAATAAACGTGGCTAACAACTCTTTACTTAATAAGGTATTGAAGTCCTTGAAAGTGACAGAGAGAGTGTTCTTTATTGCATGGTGTGTATGAATATTATCATAATTAAAAATCTCCATTTGCTTAGTTAATGATATCTTTTATTGAAAAACTCAAGTTGATAACTATGCTAAAGTTTAGGTCATGAACAATCATTCATTATCTTTTTAAAGCATTATTTTTTAAGCAACTTTGGTTTCTGCTTGAATGGTTGGTTTCAGTAAAGAATGTATTTACCACTATTTTTGTGCTTTTTAAGACATGAAATGCTCTATTCTTTTGTTCGATTTGATAGAATTTATCTTTTGCTTTATACATGTTGCACAGAGAGAATGTCTTTATTGTAAAGGTTTCTATGAAATTCTTTCACATAATATTTGTTTACTTCAAAAGAAATGTATTATGTGATAATGTATGAAAGTCTACATCTGCTGTAGTTGACCAGATGTATAATATCTTATGAAAGAACTTCTGTGGTATAACTTTGGTCTTCAAAAGCTCAATCTGTTAACTGATAGAATTCAGGTCATGATGGGTTTGTAATATAGGCGCTTAAAAAGCGTTTAAAAAAGGCAATCCAAATTTGGATGGCTAATATTTCATTATTGTCAGCTATGGAGAGCACAATGTTGGTCGGAGTGAAGGCAAACTCTTCTTCTTTCCATTGATACGTAATTATGTTGCCAAATTCCATGTATGACAGAGCACATGAACTTTAAAGACAAAGTGCACTTTTTCAAAGTTTGAGTATCACCTGAAAGAACAATGAATGTCCCACTGAATGGATGATTATCTTTCAATGAAAGTGACCACCTGTACAAATCCAGGTTTGTGTTTTCTTCGAACATTTTGTGATCCAATAGATAACTTGTAATATGACCACGTTGTTGATAACTTTATCACTCCCACACAGGACAGCCCACTCTGATCGTATGTTCAATTTCTTGATTTGGAAAAAAAAAAAGATGAAAAAAAAAACCTCTATGCTTACCTAGGAATCCAAAAACTCAAATTGTTTATTGTGATAGATTTCAAGTCGTGGAGTTTATGTTATATGCTTAAAAGCAACTTCCACTTGTTCACTTCACTGGGTTATTAAGTAAATAGGCTTGTCGGTTTCAGTATAAAATGTAACAGAAAATTATTTTTCTGCTTCTTTAGTAGCTGACCTGAATGCTCTACTCTTATAAGATTTTTTTTTTCTTCAGATTTCATAGAATTTAGGTTTAGCTTTATACACATTGCACTGAGAGAATGTTCTCTATCGCAAAGGTGGGCTGAAGTCTCTAACAAAACATTTACCTGTCTCAAAAGAAATGTATCGTGGATGATGTATGGAATGTACAGCTGCTTTAGCTGATTGTATGTATCATTATTGATATTTTTGTGGTGGCCTTAATCTTTAAACAGTCAATATGCTATCTGTGGTACCACACTTTGTACGCATGATCCCATGAGATGCTGTAACATAATTCAAAAACAACTTTCACTTGTGCGTTGTTCTTTTGTTATTCTTTAAGAGCTTAAATACTCTATTCTTTTGTAAGATTGGATAGATCTTGTTTTATACACAATGCACTATTCATCATGCGTCGCTGTTTAAGAATTTGAGTTGCAGTACCGGATATATCTATTTTTGCCAGATTGAGAGGTGGGCAATTAATCTTGATGAATTTCACATGATTTCACACTGTTTCGTTGATGTGTTGTGTAGTGGATGAGTAAGATGTCATTTGACAACTTGAGTTGACAATTACGTTTACGTGGGGCTTCTAGCCAAGTATGTGCAGGTTATTAAAGTATTTCTATTTTTAATTCACACAGTACACCGATGTCTTTAGAAGCTCGTCCTTTGTCGTATTCATTTTCTGTTGCTGTTTCGATGTTGTTTTTCATAGTCTATGTGGATTTTCGTTTTTGAGAGGTTCGACCAGCTTGTCTGAAGCAAGGGGAGTTTGTCCCAGCTCCAATCATTATGGTATGGGACTGCTAGAACAAAAATGTTGAATTTATGTTTCATCCAAAGAGGGCGACAGATTGAAATGTGAAATTTCATTTCTGAAAAAGTCATTAAAAAGAATCCTTCGAGTGGGACAGGGAAATATCATCAATTCCCCTCCCCCTCCCGGCTCGGTCTCCATTCATCATGGACCTCAAGTAGACTTAGCAATTTCATAAGTATTCCATCAAAGTATGCACCAGTGGCATGTTCCATAATGCTTAAAAGATAAAGAAGATTAAAAACACGCAAAAAACCATGAGGGACACTTTTTATGACAATTTTCCAATATTATCCCATGCAACAAATATGTGTATGAGACCATTGTCCTCTCCTGTTTTAATTGTCTTATACTTTATTGATGGAAAGAAAAATAGATTTCCCACCAACATCGCTTGATTCCAATTCTGAAAATGCAAAAGTATCTCCCTTGAGTATGTGCGTGTGTCTGGTCCAAAAAGGGATCGACATCTCTGTTTTTTTTTGTGTGTGTGTTTTTTTTTATGCGTGTAATTGGATAACAACACATGAAGAGTTTACTTAAATTAAATCCATCCCATCCCGCCCCGCCTGAGGTCTAAAGACTTGTCTATAAAAGACGCTGTTTTTTTTTTGTGTGTGTTTTTTTTTTTTGATAGATACTTTATTTTCTGCAAATCAATATACATAAGTTACATAATCATGAACATGTAGGAAATATACAAAGTAAATTCAACACAGATTAGTTTGACTTGCATAAACAACGATATACATAAATTACATAATCAGGAACATGTAGGAAATATACAAAGTAAATTGAACACATAAACAATGATATTAAAAAAAAAAATTAAGGATATAATATACGGCATGCATGTCTATGCAGCAGTGATTACAATAACAATTGTAGTTAAGAAGCGATTATGCAAAGGGCCGCCATTATAGGCATTGCTTGAAAAGATGGCCGGCCCGAGGAAAAGGTAGAGACGCACCTGTAATGCCTTTATACAGAAATAAGTAACTAAATGCCTGCTTATTTACGTGTAATTTGTTTTAAAAAATACAAGAATATTGAAAAGGGAAGATTGCGTTTATAGATCTTTTCTTCTTTCCACATAATTATATGGTTATTCCATTTTCCCTGAAAGTTGCCAATATCCTTATTTTTGGTCATTTTTCATGTCTTATTCTCTCTATAAAAAAGAAACAAATATTTCTTGTTTTAGATCATCCTCAGTTGAATACCGCGTCTATGTGACTGTTGGATCTGAGGACTAAAGCTACACTAATCACACTTTGCAGATGCATGCTAAATGTTGTACTCCACATGTAAAATACAATCAAACTCAAAGTGACTTAAGGAGATGAACTTTAAGAAATGATGACCCATTATATTGCAAATTGCTTCGACCGTTCACTTTCCATTGGTTACACAGAGTGAAAAGAGGATTTCTATTTTTATCAAAAGACGACTCAACTTATATTTCTTTTTAAGTGAGTCAAGTGCTTTTAGTTTATGATACTTGTGCGCAAAATACAAATGACGAAATAAGAAAAGTTGCATGAAGTCATGTTTCATGTCTAACTATTAGACGGATAGACAATAGGTGAAATACAGGCATTCAGCTTTCCCGACTCAACCCTAAAAATACTTGGCTATTTTGATGCCCAGGCGTTCCGAATTTGGTCTCAAAAGTTGCGCTAAAAAAGAAAAAAAAACAGTAATTAAATGTCACGGCGGGCAAGCTAGGACGACTTGTTGCGTGCAGGGATTTTCCAGCACGAATGCAAACCTCAAATACGCTCAGCCTGAACTCCCAAGTTCACAGACCCTACCTGCCAAAATAAAAATCCTTCATAAATTCTCCAAACTTCTGGGATCATTAAACGTTTGTCACTCGTGTCATTCTCAACCTTTCCTGCAAGTTCCATCCAAATCCATTAACTACTTTTTGAGTTATTTTGCACACGGACAAACTAACTAACTAATGAACGAACAAGCACACAAACCAACGGTAACAAAAATAACCTCCTCGATTGCGGAGGTAAATACCTCCGCCAAGGAGGTAACCACTCAGAAAATAGAATAGAAATGAAGATGGCGACAATCAAATTGACACAGTGTATTGCGCCAAAGTAAATGTGTTATTTTGATTTAGGTACAGTTTTGTCCTTTTTGTTTTATATCTATATTTTTTTATATATTCTGAACTATGCTATGCTGTTTTAAACCGTCCTATGTTTTTATGGAGAAATTTTTCAGAATACACAATGAATATTTCTTTCAAAAGTTAAAGAAAGAAATTGTAAAATGTTTATAAAACCCATGTACAAAATGAACATCTTTGCCATGAGTACAGAGAGTAACACCAGTGATATTCTAGTGTTAGCTTTTTGGAGTATATATGGATCAATAGTTATTTGCAACACATTTTGAAAAAGATGAGAGGAAAAAACGCCATTCTTCATTAACTTCAAGAAGTTAACTCAAGCATGAATACGCTGTATTATCCACCAAATGTATTAAGATGTACCTTTTGTTCGTAAGCTTATTATCAAAAAAAAAAAAGACTTCTACATTTGTATGAAAATGTGAAGTAACATTCAATTCAAAAAAGGGTCAAGAAATCTTGGGCTTCCTTTTCCTTCTAGTCAGGCTGATTTTCAGTGTTGAGGAAATTGAGTATATGAATATAAGAACGACCCAAGTCCATGGAAGACCATTTCGAGTAAACTAAAAAAAAAAACCTTCATATTTTTTTTATTTGTCCAATGGTATTCTATTTAACTGTGATGGGAAGGCAACGTTGTATATACAAATTAGAACGTATATTATTATAACAATTAACATTTTCATTAATTGTGGAGAGGCCATTTTATGTGGTGGACTTGGTTCGTTCTTTGATTCATATGGACTTGGTTCGTTCTTTGATTCATATACATGATATCTTGCTATAGAGATGAGAGAAGGATGAGAGAGGGCGCTATTATATGAATGTGAGAATGACCCAAGTCCTTCATTCTTACATTAATATGAGACTTAACTCATTCATTTCAGGCACTTCCGGGGTTAATTAGGATTTATCATTTATGCACAAGAATTTGATGAGTCCATGCATAAGCTACAATTTCCCATGTCAAACTGAATTTGGCCAAAAATTGGACTTGGGTCGTTCTTATATTCCGGTCTTCAATTAAGGACCCGATCTACGACATAAGTGATCTTCCATGAAAGGCAAAAGAAACACAAATATCTTGATTCCAAGATTTTTTTTTTTTTACTTTATCTTACTCCGTCGTGATAAAAACATAAAAGATGATGGTAAAGTTGTCTGATAAAAAAAAAAAAAAAAAAATCTTAAAACACCCTGATCCACAAATGAGCTTGTTGAAAATAAAGTTTAAATCCTTGTATTGTAATGAATGTCAGAGTACTGAAAGTCAATACTGTGAGCTCTGGGATCAGGCGTAATGGTTCGGATGTGGGAAAACATATGAATAAAGAGCAAAATAAAAACATGAAAAAATATCACCCAAAAGTTGAGATTTTACTTTGACGCAACACGCTCATGGTATATTTCACCGTTGGGAGAGATGAGTTTTAAAATGTTCGAGATATTACATTTGATTTATAAGTGCAGGATTGTTGTATCACAAAACATCCCACCACGTAAAAGGTTGTTGTTGTTTTTTTTTTTTTTTCAATAAAGCCTAAAACGTACGGAGATATTGCTCTTTTTCACAATATACCATTACCATGATAACTGTTCGCAGTTTAGTATAAAAACATTTTTAGTTAAATTTTGTATATCTAACAATATTTAGCATTAATTATAGCTATTCAAGTTTCTACATTTAGTTGCTCTATTCCTAACTCTCATTAACAATACTTAACATTAACATTAAACAATAACAAAAAAATGTTATTGTTATCTCAGTATCAACACTTGAGAAAGAGCGAGTTGCTCGAAAATGTGTGTGCAGAAATGAGCCGTTGGTGAATTGAGCATGAACTTTGTTCCAGTTTTGTTTCTTATCTCTCTCTCTCTCTCTCTCTCTCTATATATATATATATATATATATATATATATATATAATATATATAAATATATATATATATATATATATATATATATATATATGTATATAATATATATATATATATGAAGGGTTTGTTTGCAAAAACCGATAAGTCCATTTTTGAAGATTTTGAAATACGATATCTGTCATAAAGTACAAAATAATACCCTTTAAATGATATATTGGTCACTACATATAAAGGTATATTTTTGAAGTTATGGTCAAAAGAAGCAAAAATTTTCTTATAATTCTCTTTATTTTTCTTGACCTTTAATCGCAAATATCTCCATTTGACAAATATGGACTTATCGGTTTTTGCAAACAAACTCTTCATATGTATATATACAAATATATTAGGGTGTTTTTAGGGCATTACCCCAACCACCTTTAGCAAACATAATTTTAATAGTGCTGTAGCATGTGCAGAAAATTGTGAATAGGACTAACTGCCTGTGACAAAACAAACAAAAACAAGTGGAATTCATGCACAGCGTCGGTTGGAGTCGGTTGACCTTACGCATACATGATGCAGTGGAGAAAACCACTGTCAAAACACGATCTGCAAATTTCACTACATGTTTTTAATTTGGAAACATATTTTCATGAAGAAAGATTATCGCAATATCCAATTAGCATGATATATGAATTACTCGTGAATGAGGTTACGAAATTATCATATTATGAAAGACAGGTGTAAACTTCATTTGAGTATTGAGTCTAGCTACATGAGCTAGATAAGACGTCACCTTGCAGCTGATAAGATTCCATAGATGTAATTCAGAAAAGCTTGTTCATGCTCGAACATATTTTAAACCACTCTTTCCAATGATTACTTTAAAGGTGAAGTGATGTCACATACCACTGCTCTATAATAATCTTTAGTGAAACAAGAGCTAAGTTCACAAGAAATGTAAGATAAGGTCTACCACCCCTTCTGCTTTATCAAAGACGACCCAGCATTTATCACAGTGTCTACCATTTTGATAAATGTTGCGACACACAAGTAACTGCGTTAAGGTATGCACGTAATCCACATAACAACAATTAACTCTATGCGCTCCAGTCCTTGAAATATTTACAAGTGGTTTTAAGATGCATAACGATTCATCGAAAGCAAAACCTTCGGGATACATAGGCTGCGCAATGCTGTATAGATAATCACTATACTAGCGGAAAAAAGCTAAGCATGTCAGTGTAAACTATATCTGAAAACCCAATACCGGATTTGAAGTGTTTTTGTGAGTGATGTTATATAGAGTTAACATTTTGCTGGTTACGAGCTCTCGTTATGTTAGACCGGGGGCCCAGAAGATTTATTCAGCTGAAAAGGGTCACACTTTTTAATGGTCTCATCATATAGGGATGTGTCCAAGGGTCAATAAAATGCATTGCTGGCAAGTCACATCCTGTACCGTAAGCCTAGGGACCACAAAAAGGGACCCCGAAAATGGATTTATTCAGCCGAAGGGGGTCACGGACAAAAGTTGGTGGATATTGTTCCTTTGGGTGTACTTATCATGAAAACAGCAATGCCAGCTATTTTATCCTGTACGGGGCCCTAGACAGTAGCCCCAAAGGGCCCCACCCCCCATAGGCCTACGTACAAACACACACAAACATTGATTTTATTCAGTTGAAAAGAGTCACGGCTAATTTCTTTTGCAATTGAAGTAGTTCCCATCAGAGATATTCAAAACACCAATACCAGCTAGTTTATCCTGTACGGGGCCCCAGGCAGTAGCCCCAAAGTGCCCCACCCCCCATAGGCCATACGTACAAACACACACAAACATTGATTTCATTCGTGCAGCTGAGAAGAGTCACGGCTAATTTCATTTGCAATGGAAGGAGTACCCATCAGAGATATCAAAAATACCAAAGCCAGCTATTTTATCCTGCACGGGGCCCCAGTCAGTAGCCCCAAATTGCTCCCCCCCCCCCACACACACACACATTGATTTTGTTCAGCTGAAAGGGTCATGGCTACTTTCTTTTGCAATTGGTAGTAGGCATACTCATCAGAGATATCCAAAACACTAACGCCAGTTATTTTATCCTGTACGGGGTCCCAGACAGTAGCCCCGAAGTACACCCCCCAACACACACACACACACACACACACACGCACACACACACACGCACATTAGTTTCATTCAGCCAAAATGGGTCACGGCTAATTTCTTTTGCAATGGAAGTATACCCATCAGAGATATCCACAGCACCAAAGCCAGTTATTTTATCCTGAACGGGGCCCCAGACAGTAGCCCCAAAGTTCCCCCCCCCCTCTCCACATACACACACACACACACACACACACACACACACACACACACACACACACACACTAGTTTCATTCAATGGAAATAGTACCCATCAGAGATATCCAAAATACCAAAGCCAGTTATTCTATCCTGTATGGGTCCCCGCACAGTATAGCCCCAAACACGGGTAATATCTTTTGCACTGGAAGAAGTACCTATCAGAGATATTCAACACACCAAGGCTAGTTATTTCATCCTGCACAGAGCCCTAGACAGTAGCTCCACAGTGTCCATCCATTATACATGTACTGTGAATCAGCTGAAAATGGTCTTACAAATTCTTTTGTAACGTTAATATCAGGGCCTACTGAACAGAGATATCACAAACACTAAAGCAAGTCATCTTATCCTGTATACGGGGTCCCATAGGTTACAGTAGCAAAACACTCAAGAAATTTGCAAAATATGCTAAATTTAATTCAACATTAAAGAATTCGATTAAAAGAGGTGCGATATTGGCCCGGATGCAGTGCCCTTGACAGGTATAGCCCCAAGGTATTCCCAGCCCATATGAATTAATTGTTTTTAGGTGAAAACAGTCATGTATGCCTATTTTCCTTGGCAGTGGAATTAACAGCTGAGATACGTAAAACACAAACCCATCCAGTTAAGGGGCCCCCAGCCAGTAGCTGGACAGTGCTCCCGTATTATTTTATTCTAAGTTAAAAGAATCATTGCTATAATTTCTTTTGCAATGGAAGTAGTACTCAAGGAGGTATCAAAAACACCGAAACCAGTTATATAGCTGTACGGGGCCCCACGGAGTGTTCCTAAAGTGTCCCCACATGTAATTCCACTATCAAGATCTGCATCCCGATCTATTCAATCTGTCAGATCGGGAGAGAGCGGCAAAAGTGTACGGGGACCGGGAGCATCGTAGCAGCAGCGTTTGGGTGATGGGGTTGGATCTGGCAATTTTACAGATCGGGAAGAAATTTTGAACTGGTTCAAAATTTCTTCCTCATCTCCCCATCAAGATTGACCTATTTTGAATCGTAGCTCAAACGGGGAGAGAGCAGTGACAGTGTAAATACCGCGGGATGAGCGTAACAATTCCAGGTTTTTCTGACCGTAGTAACAGCGGCACAAGAACGGGAAATATAGTCTAAACTAGACACCGACGACATGGTCCCGCTGCTGCACCGCTTTCTTGATCAAGGCACGACCTTCCCGCTTTAACGACGCTCTCACTAAGTTCTCTACTCTCGTATAAAATCAAGGCCTGTTCCTACGACGCTTCATTCCTGCTTCGATAACGCTGTTGGCCGCTTTAGCAACGCTGTTCCTACGCTTTCCCAGAATCAATTATGCACGTCTTCCGCTCTCTGCGCTCTAAAATCGAACGTAGCCGATACGCTGGAAAATGTTTGCCAGAACAGCAAAACTGATGATGATGAGGAGGGCGCGTTGTCGTTGTCGCGAAAATGAAGACGAAGGAGCGCATATTTATGAAGAAGAGATGCACACAATAAAGAGAATAAAGCAAAACACTTTGGAGCTACTGTACGGGACCCCGTGCAGGATAAGATATCTGACTTTGGTATTTTGATATCCGATGGATACCATTGCAAAAGAAATTAGCCGTGACCCTTTTCGGCTGAGTGAAACCAATATGTGTGTGTGTGTGTGTGTGTGTGTGTGTGTGTGTAGGGGGCACTTTGGGGCTACTGTCTGGGGCCCCGTACAAGATAACATAACTGGCTTTCTAGTGCTTTGGATATCTCTGATAAGTACTACTTCCGATTGCAAAGAAAGTAGCCGTGACCCTTTTCAGCTTAACAAAATCAATGTGTGTGTTGGGGGGGGGAGGGGGTAAGGGGACAATTTGGGGCTACTGTCTGGGGCTACTGTCTGGGGCCCCATGCAGGATTAAATAACTGGCTTTGGTATTTTGGATTTCTCTGATGGGTACTAATTCCATTGCAAAAGAAATTAGCCGTGACCCTTTTTCAGCTGAATGAAACTATTGTGTGAGTATGTGTGTTGGGAGGGGGGGGGACACTTTGGGGCTACTGTCTGGGGCCCTGTACAGGACAAAATAACTGGCTTTGGTGTTTTGTATGTCTCTGATGGGTACTAATTCCATTGCAAATGGAATTATCCGTTACTCTTATCAGCTGAATAAAGTCAATGTGTGTGTAAAAGAATCACTGCTATAATTTCTTTTGCAATGGAAGTAGTACTCAAGGAGGTATCAAAAACACCGAAACCAGTTATATAGCTGTACGGGGCCCCACGGAGTGTTCCTAAAGTGTCCCCACATGACTGTAATTCCACTATCAAGATCTGCATCCCGATCTATTCAATCTGTCAGATCGGGAGAGAGCGGCAAAAGTGTACGGGGACCGGGAGCATCGTAGCAGCAGCGTTTGGGTGATGGGGTTGGATCTGGCAATTTTACAGATCGGGAAGAAATTTTGAACTGGTTCAAAATTTCTTCCTCATCTCCCCATCAAGATTGACCTATTTTGAATCGTAGCTCAAACGGGGAGAGAGCAGTGACAGTGTAAATACCGCGGGATGAGCGTAACAATTCCAGGTTTTTCTGACCGTAGTAACAGCGGCACAAGAACGGGAAATATAGTCTAAACTAGACACCGACGACATGGTCCCGCTGCTGCGCCGCTTTCTTGATCAAAGCACGACCTTCCCGCTTTAACGACGCTCTCACTAAGTTCTCTACTCTCGTATAAAATCAAGGCCTGTTCCTACGACGCTTCATTCCTGCTTCGATAACGCTGTTGGCCGCTTTAGCTACGCTGTTCCTACGCTTTCCCAGAATCAATTATGCACGTCTTCCGCACTCGCCGCTCTAAAATCGAACGTAGCCGATACGCTGGAAAATGTTTGCCAGAACAGCAAAACTGATGATGATGATGAGGAGGACGCGTTGTCGTTGTCGCGAAAATGAAGACGAAGGAGCGCATATTTAAGAAGAAGAGATGCAAACAATAAAGAGAATAAAGCAAAACACTTTGGAGCTACTGTACGGGACCCTGTGCAGGATAATATATCTGACTTTGGTATTTTGATATCCGATGGATACTACTTCCATTGCAAAAGAAATTAGCCGTGACCCTTTTCGGCTGAATGAAACCAATATATGTGTGTGTGTGTGTGTGCGTATGTGTGTGTGTGTGTGTGTGTGTGTGTGTGTAGGGGGCACTTTGGGGCTACTGTCTGGGGCCCCGTACAGGATGAAATAACTGGCTGTAGTGCTTTGGATATTATTCTCTGATGAGTACTACTTCCGATTGCAAAAGCAAGTAGCCGTGACCCTTTTCAGCTGAATAAAATCAATGTGTGTGTGTGTGGGTGGGGGGGGGGAGGGGGAGGGGTAAGGGGGCAATTTGGGGCTACTATCTGGGGCAACTGTCTGGGGTCCCATGCAGGATAAAATAAATGGCTTTGGTATTTTGGATTTCTCTGATGGGTGCTAATTCCATTGCAAAAGAAATTAGCCGTGACCCTTTTTCAGGTGAATGAAACTATTGTGTGAGTATGTGTGTTGGGGGGTGGGGGGGGGTCACTTTGGGGCTACTGTCTAGGGCCCCGTACAGGACAAAATAACTGGCTTTGGTGTTTTGTATGTCTCTGATGGGTACTACTTCCATTGCAAATGAAATTAGCCGTTACTCTTATCAGCTGAATAAAGTCAATGTGTGTGTGTGTTTGTACGTAGGGCTTATAGGGGGTGGGGCACTTTGGGGCTACTGTCTGGGGCCCCGTGCAGGATAAAATAGCTGGCTTTGGTGTTTTGGATATCTCTGATTGGTACTCCTTCCATTGCAAAAGAAATTAGCCCTGACTCTTTTTAATTGAATAAAATCAATGTCTGTGTGTGTTTATACGTAGGCCTATGGGGGGGGGGGTGGGGCCCTTTGGGGCTACTGTCTAGGGCCCCGTACAGGATAAAATAGCTGGCATTGCTGTTTTCATGATAAGTACACCCAAAGGAACAATATCCACCAACTTTTGTCCGTGACCCCCTTCGGCTGAATAAATCCATTTTTCGGGGTCCCTTTTTGTGGTCCCTAGGCTTACGGTACAGGATGTGACTTGCCAGCAATTCATTTTATTGACCCTTGGCCACATCCTTACATGATGACACCATCAAAAAGTGTGACCCTTTTCAGCTGAATAAATGCTCTGGGCCCCCGGTCTATGTGAACCGATATTGCCTTTCGCGTTTCCTTTTCACAGAGTGAAAGACTGTGCAAACGTTTAGTGTGAGAAGCGAATGTCTATGCGTGTATCAAATTTCCATATTGCGAAATATCTCTAGAGCAATTGACTCACTTGTGGAAGGTTTCATGTTCTTTTGAAAGTGCAAATATTTGCAAAGGCCTCTCGATCAGAAAACTAGAAAAATAAAATCCATGAGTCCGTTTTGTCTAAGATACGTGATACGTAATTGTCCGCATCTCCAGAAAATCACTTTGTGGTTATTCCAACAACAAAAAGTTTCATTGGAGGACGTATATTTCCTTGTCAAGGAAGGAACAATATGTTGTGCAATGTAACGTCATGTTATAGAGAAGCAACAACGTGTGCTCCTTGAATATAAGCTTAATATAGATAATGCAACGTGGATGTATAGGAATGGTATAGGTTTGGTTAGAGAGGACTTCAGGTTTCAAACATTTTGTGAGATAAATAGAAAACACTTATGAAATATCAAAGAGCATGAAATTCCATGAGGAATTCAGGTTTATTGGATGAAAATTGGTTTTTGAAATAGCTGAGACATTCAGAAACAAATAAGTCCTAATAAAAGCTGGGAATAAACTTTTATTGCAGCCATTTTGTTTTACTCTGTTTTTAGATATCTCAGCCATTTAATAAAACGATTTTCATCAAATAAATTTTGAATGCCTCTTAAAATTGTATACTCTTTCATATTTCATATATAAAGTGGTTTCTAATTTTCTGATAACATTGCAAAGAGTTAAAATCAGAATCCACATCTCATCCAAAAGTGTAATATCCCTTTTTTAGATATTTTGAAGGCATGACAGTTTAAGAAATCCTCTGTATTTGTGAGCAAGATATTATGCTACGTAATAATAGGGAAATTGTCATTGTAAACTACTAAAATAACTCTCAATGTATTTACGACTCTAGAATTACTTATCGACATGATTCTACAGATATTTCTTTTCCTTCCATAATAAATCATCATCGATTATAGAACTTGAAAATAGAGTTCATATGACCAAGTAAATAATCATCAAAAACAAATATTTTTTCTAGAAAAGTGATTATTGTCTAACTAAATGTCATGTGCTTCTGTGTAATCCATTGTTTGTTGTTGTTGTTGTTTTTTTTTTATTCACAGTATAGTCACAACAATGATACAATACAACTGCTATATCGAAGATAAACAGATGGATTGCCCTGCTTAGCTCGGCTTTCATGGCCTTGCTGGTCTTCCGAGGGGCCCAATTTCACACGAAAAATTACAATAATTGAAACCCCATACAAGGAACCTAATTATACACACATACTTACAAAAACGAACAAAATATTGATACATCAGTACAAAATCAACTTTAACAACATTACAAAAAAAATTGTTAAAATTGTAACCCGCCCCTAATACCGATTTCCAATATACCCTCCCCCACCCACAGCCCTCCCAATATAAGTTAATCATTACCATAGTACAGGGATACCCGATCATTATTATCATAACATCCAGTAACATAATTATCTATTGCTTTCTTAATGGAATTATTGCATGATGATGAAGATATTATATCCAAGGGAGCAGTATCGTGCATGGATGCCCCACTGTATTAAGTTGGAAACATGTAGACAATCTTATGAAACTATAAGCTCCTCAAAAAAAAAAGTTTGGAAATCTGACTTCAGATGTAAATTTCTCCAGTTTGTTAGCACTATTCAACACATGTTTGATATCAATTGAAAGATTATTTGATTATCTTTGAAGTGATATTCCACTCATTATTGCTATCAAGTAAAGGGCTATACTCAGAAGTGTATGATAAGGTCTGCATTGAAAAGCTGCAAAATGAACAAGAACTGTCCTTATGAATGAGAATAGTCGTGAAGAGTAAATAAAGTACATGCTTTTTTCTGTTATGTGTTTTGTTCTCAACTGGTCAGCCATGAAGGCAAATTTCAATAGACATCTTAACTTCACATTCAAGTTTTCAGTGGTGCCATGAACGGCAATTTTGATAGCTCATCAAGTTTTATGGTTGTACATCATGCCACGTGTAAGCAATGTTTAAAAAGCCCGCGCCATAGGGCAAATTGAAACTGAGATGCTTCAAAAAAATGACAACGCAAGTCCACATAGAGCGAGACTTGTGCGCAACTTTCTCGAGAGAGAGGGCATCACTTGAATGGACTAGCCTGCATGCCAACTTCAACCCCATAGAACATCTTTGGGATCAACTTGGTCGTGCTGTGGGGAAGAAGGTCACAAATCCAACGACATTGGCAGGACTCCGTCAGGTACTGGTTGACGAGTGGAATGCTATTCCTCAGCTGCGAATCACGAAGCTAATCAACAGAATGAGGACACGGTGCCAGGCGGTGAGGCAAGCACTTGGATCGTCCACCAGATACTGAGCCCCCTTTCATGTTCATTGTCAATTATAGAGACAAACTAAACATAGAGTAACAAAAAGAGTAACGCAATATAAACACAAAATAAAGATTAAACTCCAATATATTAAGAAATTTAATCATATTGGGTGTTACCAATGCGAAAATCTGATTGTCATTTTTTGGGAACATACTGCAGTATGTCCCCCAAATATTAAAATCAGATTTTCAAATTGATAAAACCTAATATGATCGACTTGTCTAAAGGCTTCTTCAGGGTCTTAAAAAATAAAATCTTAGTTCTAAAACCCCATTCAATTTGGTTAAGCGGTCACAGAGAAATGTAGATTGTTGAAAAGCATGTCATGAGTCTGATTCTTCCAATTCTAGCTATTGAATGCTCTTGTGTGTGAATACAATAGACAGAACTTGGAGGGAAGAGATTCCCGACATCCTCTACAAAATGATTCCTAATTTATCTTTAACCACTGAAGCAAATCGAATGGGGTTTTATGTAAGATGTGGGCAATGAGTTATAGTTTCATACCCTGAATTTGTATTTATATTGATTCAATATTCTTAAAGATATAATTGCGGAGCGTCCCGTTGTAATTTTTTGGGACATACTAAAGTCAGAATTTAAAAGCTGCAAAATGGCCCAGTTTTTGGGGGGTCATCCCACGAGACCGACACCCACGAGTCATACGGTCCACGAGACCGACATCAATAATAGGTTCATGACTCTTACAGCCCACGAGTTATACGGCTCAGGAGTCATACAGCCCATGAATTCGACACTACGCACAAAAGGCTCATGAGACCGACACTAAAGCAAACACTACACAGCCCATGAGACCGACACTAAGCAATAAAGGCTCACGAGACCGACACTAAGCAAAGAAAGCCCACGAGACCGACAGTAGGCAAAGAAGGCCCACGAGACCGACACTAAGCGAAAAAGGCTCACGAGACCGACACTAAGCAAAGAAAGCCCACGAGACCGACAGTAGTAAGGCCCACGAGACCGGCAGAATAAACAGCGCCATCTACATGTCAATTACCTGTACAGGGTGTTCCATTAACAGAAAAATGAAATACTGGCGGGTGCAATTTCGTCACGCTATCAAGTGAAAGACGGCAACCATCTACATAACATGAACGACATCAAATATGTATTTCTACATACTTCTATCGGAGCAGGTCTGTCAGGGAGCGACATTATTATCAACTTTCCTGCCCGTTTCATTATCCCAAATTTTAGTATAATGTAAAAGAAGACTTGCTCTTTCAGAAAATGTGAAAAAGTCAAGATTGGCTAGGTTGACCCATTTCACCTTTTTTCAGTCCTCATGCAAAATCAGTGTGTGCGACGTTTTGTTCGTTTTGTGATGCACGATACAGGACCTATATGAGAAATTGTCATTTTTAAATTATTTACTGCCATTACATTTCGCGATATCTTTTTTCCTTGATAATCTGATTTGTCAAGCCAATGCAGATTGACATCATAGTACAATAGTATCTGATAAGATTCCAAAATCCGTAAAGTACAGCTAAAATCTCTCATCCATTCAATGTATTGTATTTGCATTAAAAAAATGTATATGCCACGCTTTATTTTCTTCCTAATTCGTTGACTTGTATTCAATTCTTGTCTGCACCCCCACCTTCTCATCATGTAATTAAAGTAATTTTAATTTGCCAGTTCTGTGACGAGTTTTCCACAAGCAACCGCCTACAAGAATAAAAATGTAATGATTTTGGTAGCCACTTTTTGTTTATGGAGATTATATGGAATTGCAATAAGAATTTTTCTTACCAGCCGTTTTTTCTCTATTAAACCCATAAGCATACTCGAATCATGCCGATTTTCACTCTATGAAATGCCTCCCGATGATCCCACTAGAATATAATAACAATCACCGAAGGCAGATCTCTCTCTCTCTCTCTCTCTCTCTCTCTCTCTATACTCTCTTAGGGGGGAGTAGGGATATATAAAGGAGGTCAAATGGTTAGCATGCAAACGAGATTGTCTTGGCATCTTTTAAGTTAATGTGTATGGAAAGGTCTGTTGCACACTTTTATTGAATTTTGTTCAATTTTTTTTTCACAAACACACACCCATGCAAACACAATTAAAGATCCTGATCATTTCAGGGGTTGGGGGGGGGGGGCAACTGATGGGGTAACACCCTGGCAACTCTTCTTTTCAATCTCTCATATCTTACTTATGCCATTATCAGGACACCCTATACAATTTATTGGTTTATAGGTGGCGGTGTTCATCCTGTCGGTCTCGTGGGCCTTCTTTACTTAGTGTCGGTCTCGTGGACCTCTTTTGCGTAATGTCGGTCTCGTGAGCCTTGTATGCGTAGCGTCGGTCTCGTGGGCCTTTTAATAATGATAATAATAATAATACATACAATTTCTATAGCGCCGTCCTCCACTTTGATTAAATGCTCAAGGCGCTTTACAATTGTACATCAAAGCAAACAGACGGAAGATACAAGTACATCACCGTAATAGAAGAAGATGAAGAAGCAGAAAAAAAAAAAGACATGAAAGTCTGTCTTCAAAAGACAGAAGTATAGTGTCGGTCTCTTGGTCTTTTTTTTTTTTTTCTTAGTGTCGGTCTCATGAGCTTTTTGTGCGTAATGTCGGTCTCGTGAGCCGTATAACTCCTTGGCTTATTTTAATTGATGTCGAAATCGTGGGCTTTATTTACTCAGTGTCGAACTCATGGGCTGTATAACTGGTGGGCTGTATGACTTGTGAGCTGTATGACTTGTGGGCTGTATGACTTGTGAGCTGTATAACTTGTGGGCTGTATGACTCGTGGGTGTCGGTCTCGTGACGTGCACCCAGTTTTTTAAATCCATAATGTAGTTTCCTCGCTAAGAGTGAGTTCCCCAATGTCTCTTTGGTGTTCATTTACTGACAGTAACATCAGCATTTGTATGGAGTGAAACATGTATGGGTCCAACCAGACAGATAAACAAACAAGCAAACACACACACACACACACACACACACACACAAATACAAACGATCATGACTCAAACCATTTTTTCTAACAGAACCTAGCCATATTAACCACAACAAAGACATAAAGAAATGAAATGGCATGGTCTTGGTTTTATTTGAGTTTCATCTTCATTTTCTCTTCATTTTGTCGTTATTTTGTCTTTGCTTCATGTTTACTTTGTCTTTATAATTGTCAATGAACATTATCGGGGCTCAGTATCGGGTGGACGACCCAAGTGCTTGCACAATCGCCGTATCGGACACTTTTGAGTACATCCCTTTACTTGATAGCATAATCATAATGAGTAGGATATCATTTCAAAGAAAAATTGAACATCTTTACATTGATATCAAGCATGTATTGTATAGTGCTTACAAACTAGAGAATTTTACAACTGAAGTTAGATTTGCAAACTTTTTTTGAGAAGTTTATACGTGTATATATAGTCTTTTTTTTCCAACAGAGAAATTTATCCATCTTAATTTTGTGTGTAGAAAATAATCTAATATTCTCGACTAATAGTCTTGCTAGGCTCTTGTTCTCCCTTTAATAACATCTTTTATCGAAACAATAACGTTAGATTATGCACTATGTATTACGAATATGTATACATGTATCTATATCTGTAAATGATTATTTTCTCATTGTTATTCATATTGCCATAGGAAATGAATGTACATATGCATTCATTATTTCATGAAAATGTGTTTTGTAATAACAAACTCAACCACACCTCACATGCGGACCTGTGTCGGCCAGTGTCAAGCTCGTGGGCAGTATGATTCCAACAAATGACTCATGATCCTAGAGCATACAGTGCCATCATGGACCATCTGGGGCCCGTTACATGAAAGTTACAATTATGGTAACTTTGCCATCCAATGGAAACTTCCATGGAATTCTTGATTTTGATTGGCTGTTGAGTATTGTTGTCATGGTAGTTACCAATGGATGGCAAAGTTACCATAATAGTAACTTTTATGCAACGGGCCCCGGGAAAACAACATACTGTGAGGCCTAAAATGCAGTCCACATGAAGCAATCCTGTATCTTGCAACTTGCTGTGTATTATTTTGTCGTTCAATTAAGTTTTGATTATTAAGTCAGGCAATTTGGGGCATTTTTTTTTGATAACCTCTGCAGGTATCTTACCTCCAAATACATAAGAGTGGAACTTCTATTTGCTCTAATTGTCTTCTTCATACTCTATACTCCTTAACAATTTGGTCAGGTCAAGAGTGGTGCCCCCATGCCCCAATATTGATTGTTTCCAATATGCCGCCATCCGGTTTCCATCCAATGTGTGAATCAGGGTACGCTGACAGCGGGTAATATCACCTGCATGATCCGGTTAAAACTCTCTGCCAGCGAGTGATGATTCAATGTAGTTCCTGCTGAAATTGGTCTAGATCTATACCCTCGATCTCTTTCAAGACAGGGCAGCATCTTCGTCTTCTGTGAAGCACGCAATGTAGCTTACTCGAGTACATTGCAGGGATCGGCACACAGGATATCCACGACTAAAGCCCCGGTCACACAGCACTCCACGTCTAAATCACGTACAAAAAGTTATGAAGATCTGGTGGACGTGTTCGTCAGTGGTAATTTGGGGTCAATATTGGTTTGGCCGTGCTTTGTACTGGGTATGGCCGTCGGCGGCTGTTACACTGCTTAAGCACGGCCTAAGCACGGCTAACCACGTTCAGCCACGTGTATGTACGCGGAAAAATCCATTTGTCATTGATAAGCAGCTAAACACACGCTTCTTTCCCATCATACCAACGCGTAACGCGCGTCCGATGACCGTGCTCTGCCCGTAACAGACCGCTAAACTTTGGCGTCTTACCGCGTCTCCCTAAGTTTTTATCACTGTCAGAACACGGATTATCTCGTGTGTTTCACGTCTATAAATCGACCGAAGCTCGTCTTAAACTCGACATCAACGCGAACAACATCGTCTTCTTCACGAAAGACCACTTGTTTACTGGTTGGGTTATTATTAAGCCGTAAAGCGCTGTGTGGCCGGGCTTTAAAGTACAGAGATAGACTCCTGAGGTTAGACCAGCGTTCTTACAGGTGCACAGCCACTGTGTTCGGTCATAAGCCTCCCAATGGCAATATCTGAACAGTTTGGGTGAAAGGCAAGCTTGTTGCTATGATGGGTACATTGCACATAGACTACCGGATGCACGAGATGATAAAAAAACATCTTTGTGACTCGCGGGGTGGGCTACAATCATTTTTCAGGCAGAGTTTCTGAATTCGGGTCGTGCTCAGTCTGCACAGAGTGAGCTGAACACCATATCAAGTATACGCGGTATGCTCACCTGTAGGACCTATATGTCCTACAGTGTTAGCTCTACAGGCAAATATACGGGGCCATCTCATGGAACCGACACCCACGAGTCATACAGCCCACTTGTTCGACATTGAAAAAAGGGTCCACGAATCATACAGCTCATGAATTCAACACTATAATAGGTAAAAACAGTCCACGAGTTCCACATTACAAGAAGAGGCTTAATGTGTCGGTTTTGTGGACATTTTTTGCTTTAAATAGTGTCGAATTCATGGGCTGTATGACTCTTTGGGTGTATGATTCGTAGGTCGTTCTCATGACGTGTGCCCAAATATACTCCCCAGCCATGTCCAAGCACCTAAGAATGTTGATAGACCCTGAATGTCATCATGAATAACGTATTACGGCATACCAAATATGCATCGCATAAAATGACGTTATGCCTGTAAAACATACCCATATGGCGTCACCAGGGGATATGGTACCAAGTACAATAGCACATCCTTAATGCTATTTTAAATAACTTTTTCTTACACTAGTTGGAAGATATCAACAGAAACATACTGTTGTGATTTACAATTAGGAATTCACTTTAAAAATCAAAGTCACATTGGATTGTATTTAGTAGTGATTTCTTTACATTGTACTGCCGAATTTACGTCACTCAATTTTGAAAATCTTTAAACAACTAGATAAATTGAAAGCACATAAATTCACCAAAACAAAAATTCTACATCCAATTAATTTCAAAACTTTCTTATATCCACGCATTCTTCGAGATCTTGACAGTTAGTATCAGGGTAATCCCAATATACTTCAAGATATTGCCAGTTAATAGCAGGATAATTTTTAGCACTTCCCTCATTTTGCACTGCTTGACACTGCTTTTTTCTTCAGTTCAGTTCAGTTTATTCATATCAAATCAAACATAACAAAAGTACAATACGTAACTGCAACAATTCAGAATAATAGATTTGGGATCCCAGTGAAGCACAGCTTGTGGTCGGGGATCCTTTACACAATACACTACTATATATGACAAGGTGTAGCATATTTACATGGAGTATAACATTTTACAAATTATACAACATGATAAATGCAGACAAGTACACGTATACCACCTCCCCCATACACAACACAACACACACACACACACACACACACTCACACACACACACACACACACACACACACACACACACAGACGCATACACATATGCATGCACACTTAACACATGGCTACCTCATCTCATTTTCTACATTCATGTACCTAATTTCAATCTGTCGAAAAGGTGTCTTCTACACAAAATTTTGAATCAAGACAGTGTTGTGGAATTAATTATATTACGGGGCAACTTATTCCACTCTTTAACATAAACTATTCTCAATGAATTTAAGGTAGTTTGTGTTCTTGCATATGGCTGATGGATGAGGTTACTCTGGCGAGTATTATAACGATGGATGGAAGAATTTTCCACAAAAACATCAGACAAAATGTATATTGAAGAGATCGACATCTAAACAGAAATATTAAGCATTGAAGAGAAACCATTTTATCAAACGGCAAAATATGTTGCTGCAAAAACAAAGGAGTACTAGGTGATCTATAGTTTGAATTTGTTATGAACCTGACAACTTTCTTTTGAAGAACATACAACTTATGTACATGAGTCCTAAATGTGTGTCCCCAAGCAATATTGCAATACATCGAATGAGGCATAACAATTGCATAGTATAAAGTAACTAGGGTTTACTGGGGAAGGAAGAAACGAAGTTTGGATATTACACCAACACTGCCAGACACTTTAATACATAGGTTATTAAGTTGTTCTTTCCAAGATAAAAATTCATCAACTGTAAACCCAAGAAATTGCACATGTTGACTGCGATTAATCTGATGACCACCAACATCTAAGGGAATAAAGTTTTCAGAGATTTTCTTCCCTCTGGATCTGAATACTACACATTTAGTTTTACCAGTATTTAATAACAGTTTGTTACAACAAAACCATGCAAAGAGTACAAATTTCAGAAGTAACTGACTGCATTAGAGTGTGAATATTCCTGTGAGAATATAACAAGCATGTATCATCAGCAAAAAGAGAATAAGTAAATAATTGAGACGAATTAATGATATCATTTATATAAATCCAAAAAAAAGTAACGGACCAAGAACAGATCCCTGCGGTACACCATCACTGGATTGTAACCATTAACAACAACGAATTGTAATCATTCTTCCAAGTAACGTTTAAACCAATTCAAAGGTATTCCTTGAACACCATAGCGTTCAAGTTTGTTTAAGAGTATATTGTGGTCAATAGTGTCAAATGCTTTTGACAAATCTAAAAATACACCAAGGCAGTATTTCCCATCATCAATGGCACTAATAATTGTATTTACTAAATTTAAAACACCCATACTAGTGGAGAAATTTTTAAGAAAGCCAAATTGCTGGGGGATCAAAATATTAAGAAGCAATAAGTCATTCAATCAAACTATTTTCTCCAGAATCTTTGAGAATATTGGTAACAAGGCAATGGGTCTATAATTATCAATGCATTTACGGTCATTCTTTTTGTACACTGGAACTGCTTTTGCTATCTTGAACTTGTTAAGAACCAAACCTTGAGACATTGACTTATTGAATTTGTCACAAAGTGGGTCTGCAATAACATGAATACAATCTTTTACAATTCTAGGAGAAATATCATCTGATCCAGATGACTGGAATGGTTTTAAGGCCAAAGCAAACTTCACAATCTCATGCACAAATGTTGGTCTCAAATATAAAGAGGATGAGTCATCCTGATTTAACAAATAATTTGCAAATGATGTCTGCACACGTGGAATTTCCCTGCTTATTCTTGCAGGCAAATTAATGAAATACTTATTAAAATACTCGATACGGATGTTGTCGTTCGCGATTCGGGTCCCCGTCGAGTTTGCCCCCTGCCCCAGCCGGACGGTAGTGCAGCTACCGATGTCCTGCGACCCCGCCTTGATGCTACCGTCCGCTGCACACCGCTTCCCCGTGTCAGGCCCGTTGCACGCCCGCGTTTCGGCATAATATTCTCTCACTATGGTCTTTTCCGCAACAAAAATATTTTGGACAACCCCGCTATAATGCTAGCTGTGAGCAAAATAGACTGCACTGCAGAGAATACGAATAGCCCGCGCTTTCACTCGTCTACCGTGTTGAAGAGAGGTACATTACACATGCGTACTACCGACCAAAAAATCGCGACGTTTCGTGACGCTCAAACTTCGCAAGCTTTTGCCTACGTGTAAACGTGGAACCAAAATATCGCGATTTTAAAAATCGCGCTGTTAGTAAGTGTAAATGCGGCTGGATACAATTTCACTCGACACCAGTTCCCTATAAGAAATAAAAGGGACAACAGTAATTCGGGACGCTACAACTAGCACTGAACATTGTTTCTGCACGAAGAAACAACATAAGACAGCACGGCTATCTCGACGGCCAATTCTGCTAGCCGCCCGGTGCTCCAACGATGCTGACCCCCCGGCCTAGACATCGGCTCGTTGCCAGTGCCACTACGCCATCGACTTTGGCCGGTCGGAATCGGTGAAAACCCGTCACGCCAACGCCTTTGACCCCGACGCCGACCACCACCAGCTACGCTCCGGCCGCCGCACGGACACTGGGCGCCCGTATCTCGTTGACAAGGACCAGTCCCGACATCTCCACGGCGTCCCAGGCCTCAGGCGTTTGCAACCTCGCCGGCACTTCACGCCACCTAGTCGTGGAAACGCCGTAACGCCGCAGATGAACAGAACGGCGCCCGACTTCAACTCTCCTCACGACGCAATGTTACCGAGTTAACTACGAGTGTGGACATGCCCTTTCGCAATCACACACAGCACCAGCATTCGTCATCCCCTGTGAACAAGGTTTGACTGTTTTATTATAATTCGTGATATGCCGATATACGCCGTTGGTCCAGGTCACGTAGATTAAAAGTACTACTTTCATCCCATTCCCATTGATGTCATTCAAGTAAGGATTAGGATGCAATAAACCACTGCGTTATTGGTATACAAAGGATGCACAGGATAGAGTGCGTTAGTGGAGATGTAGCGTACTCGAGGGTATTTACAATTGTGAAACATGCACGAGGCGAAGAAGAGTGCATGTTACACTACATTGTAAATACCATGGGCGTAAATCCCGGGGGGGATGGGGGGATATATCCCCCCCCCCCCCCCCCTGAAATGGAGGAGGGGGGGATGGCCTGTACAATCATCCCCCCCCCCCTGAATTTTGAGGGGAAAAATGGAGGAAGCAGAAATGTGATTGTATCAATTTTGGCATATTGCATGACGTTTGTACGCCGGCCTTCAGACAGGTAACAGAGCTGAACAGTATTCTATTTTGTAGGAAAATGTATAATTTTCTCAAGCGCTCGCTCGCGAAGAAAGTAACATCGACATACACTATAAGGTATGGCTCAGGCGTTGACAACGTCAAATAGTATAGGTCTACATGTAAACATGCTATGACGCGAGTAACTGGGGACCATCTGCAAAATATGTACGAAAACATACAAACAAACAATAACAACAACTTTATCGCCATAATTGAATCCCCTCCATTTCCTGAATCAGTCCTGAGAAACGACAGTGACTGATGACTCAGTCAGGATACATCTATGGGCATACCAAGGGAAGATCAGGGACGTCGAATCTATGGGGGGCAAAGAGGCATTTGCCCCGCCCCAAAGGAAGTGTTTAGACAGACAAATCATTTATCCCCCAAGCAATTCCTGAGATGAGGACAAATCTCGAACTTTCTTAATGGAAAATTGTCCAAATATCGCCAGAACTATGCACCAGATCGTTGTATTGCAATCATGAACATGCCAAAGGTCCGCTATACAGGATAAGGGATACACTTTTGACATAGACGTATATTCCCTAATTTATCAAAGAGTGTGCAGCAGATCTTTCACTTAATAAAAGCAACCTAATATGTATAGAGGCGTCGATGGGGGGGGGGGATGGTTCTCAAATAAAAGTGGGACAAACAAAAGCGAAAAATATAGCTACAAACGGCAGTTTTTGGAGTGTAAAATGTTATAATTTTAAAGCTCGCTCGCTCCGCTCGCTCGCATTTAACCGCTATGCCATTCTCCTGATGTTGCTGCCAGTGATTGACAGCAGGTGCACCCGATGCACCCCCTTAATTTCCAAAGCGAAAATATAGCTACAAACGACAGTTTTTAGGACTGGAAAA
Source organism: Diadema setosum (assembly GCF_964275005.1). Classification (NCBI taxonomy): domain Eukaryota; kingdom Metazoa; phylum Echinodermata; class Echinoidea; order Diadematoida; family Diadematidae; genus Diadema; species Diadema setosum. Next base: position 36,944,093 of record NC_092687.1, read on the forward strand.
TGTCAAAATTTTCAAGCTCACTCGCTTCGCTCGCTAGCATTTAATCAGTATGCCATTCTCCTGATGTTGCTGCCAGTAATTGCCGGCAGTTGCGCCCGGTGTGCCCCCTTAATTTCCAAAGCGAAAAAATACAGCCACAAACGGCAGTCTTTGGACTGTAAAATGTCAAAATTTCTAGTTCGCTCGCTCCGCTCGCTCGCATTTAACCGCTATGCCATTCTACTGATGTTGCTGCCAGTAATTGCCGGCAGTTGCACTCGGTGTGCCTCCTAAATTTCCAAAGCGAAAAAGTATAGCTACAAACGGCAGTTTTTAGACTGTAAAATGTCAAAATTTTCAAGCTCGCTCGCTCCGCTTGCTCGCATTTAATCGCTATGCCATTCTCCTGATGTTGCTGCCAGTGATTGTGAGCAGGTGCGCCCCCCTTAATTTCCAAAGCGAAAAATATAGCTACAAACGGCAGTTTAGGGACTGTAAAATGTCAAATTTTTGAAGCTCGCTCGCTTCGCTCGCTCGCATTTAATTATTATTCCATTCTCCTGATGTTGCTGCCAGTAATTGCCAGCAGTTTTCGCCCGGTGCGTCCCCTTAATTTCCAAAGCGAAAAATATAGCTACAAACGGCAGTTTTTGGACTGTCAAAATGTCAAAATTTTGAAGCTCGCTCGCTTCGCTCGCTCGCATTTAATCATTATGCCATTCTCCTGATGTTGCTGCCAGTAATTGCCAGCAGTTTTCGCCCAGTGCGCCCCCCCCCCCTTAATTTCCAAAGCGAAAAAATACTAGTACAGCCACAAAGGACATGTGGGACTGTAAAATATCAACATTTTCAAGCTCACTCGCTTCGTTCGCTCGCAATCAATCGTTATGCCATTCTGATGTTGCTGCCCGATTGCCGGCAGTTGCGCCCTGTGTGCCCCCATAATTTCCAAAGCGAAAAAATACAGCCACAAACGGCAGTCTTTGGACTGTAAAATGTCAAAATTTTCAAGCTCGCTCGCCCCGCTCGCTCGCATTTAACTGCTATGCCATTCTCCTGATGTTGCTGCCAGTAATTGCCAGCAGTTGCGCCTGATGCGGCCCCCCTTAATATCCAAAGCGAAAAAGTATAGCTACAAACGGCAGTTTTTAGACTGTAAAATGTTAAAATTTTCATGCTCGCTCGCTCCGCTCGCTCGCATTTAATCGCTATGCCATTCTCCTGATGCTGCTGCCAGTGATTGACAGCAGTTGCGCCTGGTGTGCCCCCCCCCCTTAATTTCCAAAGCGAAGAATATAGCTACAAACGGCAGTTTTGGGACTGAAAAATGTCAAAATTTTCAACGCAAAGAGATTTCACCGTAGGAGGGGGAAACCCCCCTACCATACCCTCCCCCTCGCTTGATTCGTTCCCTCACATAACCGCTCCTCCTAAGATCAAATCCTGTCTACGCCGATGATAGGCCCCATTATTTAGTAGGCCTTCACAGTGATGTCGCACAGCAAGAGCTGAAATACCACGATTTTGTCATTCAATAATATATTGTGAATATTTCATTTTCTTATTGTTTTTTTTTTAAAGAAAAGAAAACAAAATTTTCACCACAAGTGAGCAACAGATCGCTGAATTTCAGGTCCGAAAATGCAAAATCTTCCTCGTGTGGGAGGAGGATACCCCCCACCCCCATACACACCCTTCCCCTGTTCGATCGTTCCGCTCCCTCTCACAGATATTTCCACACACAAAAAAAAAAAATGTTTTCATAGTTTTAAGGTCTGATTTTCCGCCGAAAGTCGTCTGACAAGCAAAAAAAAAAAAAAGCAACAAGAACAAAAAGTCTTTATGTTGTTGCTGCCACTTTTCTCCCACTTTATATTTCATGCAAAAGAGTGGGGCATCCGATCCCTGTAAAGTGTGTGGGGGGGGGAGGGGGCACAAAGCTTCTTCCCCTCCCCCACACCCCCCCCCCCCCAAAAAAAAAAATAAAAAGGTTGCGCCGGTCCGGTTATGGGCTTGTAATCGTGGTGATGGTGACCATCCCCCCCACTCCTCAGTATGGATTTACGCCGTTGGTAAATACCCGAGAGTGAGCTGCATCTCCACTAACGCTACGAAATAATCCTGTGCATCATTTGTTTTATAAAGTGGGTCGAAAACTAACAGCATTTTTCACCTACCTTTGTGGATCAAGATGTCCGAAGATGTTCGTCCCGAACATTTACGCACGTCGCACTCGGAAATCTAAGAGTATACGTACGCCACACATGTTATGCACACAAGAAAGGCCGGCCGGCAGCCCGAACTAGAAGTTGTTTACAGGATTGACAGCGCGTATAGTAGCGCGCGACACACTTGTAACAACTGATTGAGTGCCACACTGCTAGTGCAAACATTGTGACGTCGGCCGTTGATGTTAGTGAGAAATTAATACAAGCACACGTGACTCATTTCAGCGCTTCCAATTGGCTACATTCTTGAACCCATTTATATATATATATATATATATAAACATGTTGCGAATTCACGTATTGGCTCCAATATAGCGAAGAATCAAGAAATAAACTAGTAATGCATTATTTCGCCAATAAGAATGAGTTTATTGAACAACTCAAATTTTCGGTGGCCTCCACCTTCTTCAGGAGTCTCGACGGGGAATGTCAATACCAAAACATAAATTGAACATGAAGAGCGCGCACTCATATACACAGAATTGGTTGCTATGAGAGTGCGTACCTTGACTACATTGCGTCTACATGGTAACATCATTGTAAAGGGTACGCACTCTCATAGCAACCAATTCTGTGTATATGAGTGCGCGCTCTTCATGTTCAATTTATGTTTTGGTATTGACATTCCCCGTCGAGACTCCTGAAGAAGGTGGAGGCCACCGAAAATTTGAGTTGTTCAATAAACTCATTCTTATTGGCGAAATAATGCATTACTAGTTTATTTCTTGATTCTTCGCTATATATATATATATATATATTATATTATATTATATTAATCGCCAAAACCTACTTCAATGGCTTTGTTATAAATGACTGCATTGAATCCGAAGCAACGCCCATATATCATAAAATGGCACTTTTTTCACATTATACTTTATGTACATTGAATTTCAGTATCAAATAAAAAAAAAGTGGATCACTCATGTAGATTTCTTCTTTTTCATTTCTGTTTTTTCCCTTATCTCAATCCGTCCTTGGCATATTCAGGTATCAAGACTTAGATTTATTTCGAATGATACACAAACGAACGACTCGAAATCTAATGTTAGAGTTTTCATTAGACCGTCCCCGTGGACTTACCATAAGACTGTCCCTGTGGACTTACCGCGCAAATTCCGGACCAGGTAACACTGCCTAGAGAGACTTCTTCCCCGGGGGAGTATTCTTCAGGGCAGGTCGCGCTAACACCAATCGAACTGGTGTCGCACTCATAGCATGAAATCGCTAAGGCCGACCCAGCTTTGAGAAATAAAAACGATGAAATATGCGTGACGATTTTAATTCCTGCGAATTAAACGTCATTTTCAAACCTTTTCATGGAAGTAGCCTATTATCATGATGTATTAATTGACCGATTCGGGTTCGTTGAGGGCAGCAGACATTTTACGGCACAGGGCGCAGCCATAGTGGGTGTATCAGCCGACCCCCCCCCCCCCCCCCTGCTCTCCCCCACCCCGGGCAACATGTTTATCACGCACTTGTAACAAAGGTTCGCGCACTAGCAAGCATTCGCGCACTCAGTACGAGACGCCTATTGGCTAAAGCAGTTTTTTATTCTGATAAACCCACTATGCAGTCAGACCGCAACACCCTGAAAAGCCTCCTCATTTATCGTACGCGTATGCATGGACCTTGCGGACATGAATACGTAATGAGCTGGAAGACCATATTTTTAGAGTCCTTGTAAATCTAAAAGACATTACCAATCTTCCTGATTAATACATCGATAAAAAGCTGAAAAGTTGTACTTTGATGACATCCGACTACTTGAAAGGTTGTGACATATAAAATATACTAAACAAGGAAATTATAAAACATACAATTTGCATATTTTTTCATTGTTCTTAGGGGATACATTAGAACAATGAAATAAACGTGGACCAAAATCGAAGAGGTATGAAATGAAAGAGGAAATATCATACTATGGAAATATGATGACTTCATGTGGACTGATTATTGGAACGGGTCAGGTGATCGAATAAATCATTGCGTTGTACAGTTAATTTTTGACGAGATTTCAGTTTGCCGCGAATACGCGTTTCTGATTGGTTAATTCCCTCTGAGTGGAGAGTTGAAACAGTTGGTCAGCGCGGAAGGACAGTAAACGTGTGCTGTACATACAGTAATACTCTGTGTGTAGATAAAAGTGTATGACCCTATGAGTGTGTGTGTGCGCGCGCACGATGTATGTATACGCACTAGGGCTAAGATCTCCACGTCAACAACAAGAACAACACTCCACTCTGATCGACAGCTCAACTTTGGCTTGGACTTTGTTTAATAATAATAATAATAATAATAATAGTGGCTACTTGTATAGCGCACAGGTCCACTTTTCAGTGCCCATGGCGCTTCAAAAATGAAAAAATATCATATATTTACATGCATATACATATTCAAACATTTCAACAAAGAAAAAAATGGTAAACAAAAGCAAATATATACCAAATAAAGAATACAACATATATCAATTAAAAATACAATATTAATCCAATATTAATGACATACAGCAATAATATTACAGTCCTCAGTATGAAAGGAACAGATAAGTTTTAAGTTTGGATTTGAATGACTCTGTAGATGACAGTTCCCTTAACTGAAGAGGTAACTGATTCCACAATTTAGGTCCCATAACGGAAAAATCACGATCACCATACCCATGTTTTACTCTGGGTGTTTGGAGTAAGAATGCATCTGATGATGAACGTTTACTCAGCTAGCAGTAACTGTTGCATTAATGAATGGCTCATTATTAATCAATAATAAAAGATCTAAAACGTATTGTGCACTCATAGTTCTTTGGGGATCTCTATTGTGAATTACAATAATTATTCCATCTAATTCCACTGTATACATCGCTGAGTAATTTAACTAATGATACCCGGGGAGCGCATGATTATGCATGTATCTCAAATTGCCACTCCATGATTTTCACTCGACGAGACTTTCAATTTTTATAGTTTTCTAAGCAAGGGACCAATTCAGTTCTTACTGTGCTATTATAACAACAATCTCTAGAACGTTGGATATCAGTAATGCGTTGATTCAACTTTGGAACGGGTCGGGTGATCAATAAATAGAAAGCCTTGTCATAATATGTTCTAGGATCGTTTTAAAAAATGTCAGTAGGATGCGGTGATAAGAATAATGGTATCATAGGTTCATTTCACATGATATAAGCATTAAAAGGTCTGATTAATATCAAATATTCACAAATCATGTCAATAATTATTAGTCACGGAGAGTAGATCTTCATGTCGTCAATAAATGAGTCTCGTAGACCATGCACTTTGTCTCTGAATTATCTCGCTAAATCTCGGGTGTTGAGAAGGACATGCGCAAAAACCTGCGCGTACGATAATTTTTTGATTTGAGCTCATTAACAGCAGCGTTGCGGTCTGACTGTATGGCTGCGCCCATGCCAAAAATACACATAGCGCGTCACAGAATCGGTCAATAGAGTAAATTACGTTTCCAGCTATTGCGTATTTGTTACATAATAGTATTTTGTGAAGGAGTATAATGCAATGAATAAATCCATGCTTACCTACGAGAGTCTACCTTCCATCTTCACTGTCACATTTTTTTTTTGTTTTGATTATCATCATTGTCATCGTCAACATTGCACCATCACTACCACCACCACCATCATTATCATCATCACCAACATTAACCCTATATCACCGTCATCATCACCATAATCGTCATCATCATCGTATCATCATCATCATCCTTATCCCCATCGTTATAAAAGTTGGTGCAGTAAATCCACATATACATCCTCACATACATTATTCTGCTCAGCTGGTTGTGTGTCGACCTCTGACTGGAAGCTTTGCTTTAGCCAATTACAATAATGGACGAACAAAATGTTGATAAAGGCGTTTTTGCAAGAGAAGTGGATTTATTCCTATTTGACCACAAAAGAAATAATTTTACAACAATTTTAAACATATTTCCTGACACTTTGGGGAGTTGGGCTATAGTCTGATTGAGACTAACAGTGAGTGAATGCGAATGTGTATTTAGGCATATGAAAAACTTCAAAATGATAAAAACATTTTTTTTTTCAATTAATTGCAACCTCTTCATAATATAAATCTCTCCCTAGCGTTCAAAAATCGTTAGCAGCAAAGTTGGCCTCAATAAAGGGGGAGGGGCTTGAGGGAAGGGGATAATAGAGCGGGAGAATGAAGAGTCCCTGGTAGCGAATATTCCCTCCCCTAGTACACAAAACGAAAGAAGCAACATTGTGGTAAATTGTGAATGCAGGCTCTTAACAGAAAGAGGGAATGAAAGAGAGAGGGAGAGAGAGAGAGACAGAACGAGGGATAGTGACTGGTAAGTGTACTTCTAGTCTTTGGTTGAAAGAAGTGTAGTGTATACAAAAATTACATCCGCTTTTACATGTAAAAAGAATAGAACCCCCCCCCCCCCCCCATCCACCTCCTCCGGCTAGACTCTTATGAAGAGAGGAGACCAAACGAAAAAAAGAAATGGGATAGGAGAAACAAAAAATGACCTCTCAAAACACTTCTTTGCCACCACCTGCAAATACGAACGATAAGCAATCAGTTTTCCTTATTGTGTATGTGAGGGTCCTCACGTTAGACAATAAATCCGTCTCCATAACTACAGAGTGACCCAACAACAACAACAGCAACAACAACAACAACAACAGCAGCAGCAACAACAACAACAACAACACAATTTTAAATTCTTCTTTTTTTTCTAGCTGTGTAGGTGAGAGTTCAGACAGTATTGAACGTCATATAAGTCTCATACTGCTCCATATTTGCGTTGTGAGGTAATGTAAGGATGGAGAAAAATAGGGTTATCGCAGATATAAACATACGAACAATGACATTGGATTCCAATGAAAATATACATGATAATCAAACGGAACGCTACGTTTGATTTCATGTCAGTTGACATCGGTTTCTTTGATTTTGTTTCATATTTTCTAATATCTTTAATTTTTATTCGTTCTCTTATGTATTTTCTGAGGGTCCCATATCGTACAAGCTTTGCTTTATAGTGGGACCATCCATTTCCATTCCCATCCTTATTTAATTTGTATTAAGCATAATGCATATACCTGAAAAGTCATGACCACATGTATTTCGTTAATTAACGTTTTTGAAATTGTTACAAACAATGTATGTTCTGTATGTGAATTGTAGGCCCCCTATAGACTCCCCGTTTATTTGATGGAAATGAAAATACAATTGAATTGATGTTTCAAAGTTCAATTGAGTGACAAAGCCAACTGCGGTTACCCTAACCACCACTTGCACTGCTCTTCTCACAGCTGGGCCCTGCGGCCAAGCATCTCGTTCAAGGACGTGTGCACCAGACTGCTTCAGAAAATAGACACTCAAACACACACACATGCACACAAATAACTACCATCAAACCATTCATGAAATCCCTCTAGTCCTTTTACCTACCTAAACATGTGGCAAAAACAGCAGCATAAATCGTAGGTACTTTCATTGTGATAAGAGGTGGTGTCTCCTTGCGTGCTCGGAGAATGTTCTGCAAAGTTCATGAAACACCAACAGAAACTGAAAACATGAATAGAGATTCAGCAAAATGTTATTGTATTGCAAATTTTATAATGGACTGTTTTTCAAAGCATTACTTATCACAGTCCTAAAATATAAAGTTCCGATGATTTTGTTCCTATAAAGCTGAAACGCGGATTCTTAAAAAAATAATGTAATATTAGAACATGCAATTGAAGACGCTAAAAGTTAGCTTCAGTATGTTCACCCGTACATCCTATTTCACCAACGCCAACACGCACAAAAAAAACCCCACCAAAACACAATACTCATAGTATTGTATTATTTTTATGCAACCGGAAGATGGAACATTTACATATTATGTTTTGTGTGTGTGTGTGTGTGTGTTGCTTACTTATTCTATCTCCAAATTTATTTCCTTTTTTTTTATTTTGTCAATGCAATATTGCCATACACGATCGTGCAATATTCGTGTTTTTGTGTTCTGTGTAATGTGAGTTACAATTTTCTTTTTGTTGTTGTCCGAACAATCATTTTGATAAATAAACTCAATGTCTTGAGTAATCATGATAATATATATATATATATATATATATACATATATACATATATATATATATATATATATATATACATATATACATATAATATATTTATATTGTGATTATGATAATAGTGTAAGCGGTATTTTATTTGATATAATATCAAATGTGTGGTTATGAAGATGATATCTAATTTTGGATATTGTTAGTAAATAAAACGAGATTAAAATAGGAAAAGTGGAAAATGAAAAACGTAAAGTGAAAAAGAAAAAGGAAAAGGAGAGAAAATGAAGAAGAAAAACAAGAAGAAGGAAGGGAGAAGATGAGAAAAAAAAGGTGAATTTAGAGGATATTTTCTTAAAGTAATTTAGGTTTTTTTATAATGAGAAGAGTTGTGTTAGAAATGAAAAAAAAAAAACATGTTTAATACGTGTTTGCTTTGCTGTAAATGTTAATAATATGCAATAAATGAAATATCCGATATCCTTTTCTTATTTTGAGTATTCATACAATTTTGTACATATCTTGCTTGTTTCTGTAAAATGTCCTCATTTTACCCTGCAGGCTGCCATGGATATTAATCAATAAAGTACTCTTTCAAGATACCCTTTCACGTATAGAATGTGAATCATTACCGGACTAACATTAAAGGGACGCAGTCCTCACGAAATAATATATATATATATATATATATATATATATATATATATATATATATATGTTGTTGTTGCTACCTCCAATGAACTACTTTCATCAAAAGCAAACTTTGAAATCACCAAATAAGCTCGTACATTTCGGTTAAAAAAGTGTGACTCTGCAAATGAGCAAGTCTTGGCGGAGAGTCATACGTCATCGATGCACAACTCTTTCCAGCGGTGTTCTCCTCGTCATCCCTAGTTATTTATAAATACATGTTTACTATTTATTTTTATATTAATTGTATATATAAATAAGCTTGAAACATTTTGTTTCAAATAATAAAACCACATATTGTCACATTTTATGAAAAAATCAGATATGATCATTTTGAACACTTAAGTTGGCTTTCTGAGGCACGGCTGTCAACTTGAGAGTAGGGCATCAATGACGTTGCACCTTTTGGCAGGCTCTTACACGATCGCTTGCAGGAATTATTTTTTAAAAAATCGCGTACGGAAGACAATTTTTGATGTCCACGCGTATAAATTGGTGAAAGGTTATATTTTTTACTCTTCTTAATTATCAGTACAGTGAAAATCTCAGGACTGCTTCCCTTTAAGCAATAAATGTCCCTTGATGTCATCAACATCATAAATGGTTGTTTGTTTATTATTATTTTTTTACTATCAGAGATCATTTTCATAGATCGCTGCATATTACTAACATGTATTATCCATTTTTTTTTTTCAATCGCGTAAGCAAGAAAGGACTTGGAATTTTATTTATTTATTTTTTTATGCCGTGTCATTAAATTTGTGTGCCATTAAAGGTAGGGGATACCTTTTACAGACCTCCCAAAATGCAGCAAAACATTAAATATGAACCTCAGGGTACTTGTTTAGGCCACTGCTGAGAAATTTGGAAGTCAAAAGTTATCTCCAATTTGAATAATGCACAAAACTCAACTACTCGGTAGTTCTGTGTGTCAGCCACACTTAAGCCTTTTTGTTGCAGTCTTCTGTATTTTTTTATCTATAAACACAAAGTATAAGATAGGGGCGGCGCAGCCGTGGGGGCCGTGGGGGCTCGGGTCCCCACACTTTTTGTGCACCATACAAAGGAATACATAAGGTGTCATCACTTTGGGCCCCCACACTTTTTTTCAACCCGGAAGTACGTAAGAGGCACTGCAATGGGCGGGGGGAGAATGAGCTGAGGACCTTTTTTTTTTTTCTTTCTTTTTTTACTTGTCAGCTGAAGAAACCCGGAAGTGGACGCGGGGAAGGGGAGAGATGAGCTGAGGATCTTTTTCTTTTCTTTTTCTTTTTTTTTTTTTTTTTTTTTTTTGCTTGTTAGCTCATGAAACCCGGAAGTGGGCCCCCACAATTTTGAAAACAGTGCGCCGGCCCTGTAAGAGCTGATGTAATAACATATAGCAGGGGCCGCGGAACGTTTTTCAGTGTGGGGGGGGGGGGCTGCGGGACAGGGGGGGTGGCAAGGTCAAGACCCCCCACCCCCCGCTTAGACGGGAAGAATCTAAGGGCGGAATCTTTGGGAATTGAAATTCATGAGTGTTGTGGTTTTTTCGATTTTTTTTTCCGAATTTTTTTTTTATTTCTTGACGGCCCCTGTATAGAGTGTGTGGCAAGAGTGTGTGGCAAGAATGTATATTATAGAAATGTTTGTAAGTTTTGATGAACTTTCTTCACAAAATATACATGATGGACACACATGCAGTGCATGGGTCTGCAAAGGTAGCCTAGTAATGTACTGGAATTTACGGTGAGCCCCGAAAAAAATTCAATTCAAAATCTAACGGTCAATAAAAATGTACTAAATGTTACCTTCCACTTTCAATACTTTATGGGAGTTTCTAAAATGATACTCTCTTCAACATACCACTGTATTTATACAACTCTTCATTTAAGGCATGCAAATGGATTCCCTACCTTTAACCTGTAAAACTATTCATTACAATCGTCATTACAATCGGATTTCAGTGTTGTTTTGATTCTGTTCACTTGAATATTGTTGTTGTTGTTGTTGTTGTTGTTTGTTTCTTTTTGCTCTATGCCCTTTTACAAAATGAAGTGAATGTAGGCTTTAGTTGCAAAGAAATAGAAAAATAATTCAAAATTAAATTGAACAAAGAAAACTACATACATTATAATTGTTACCTATAACTTTCGTGTTTCGTTTTATGGTACTTTAATATAACATAAACGAAGATACACACGTGCGATCTCTGTGTGTTTTGAGTGAATGTATAGTCTACATAATCTGTGTAATAATCAAAATACCATGATAATGAAATACACGAGTATAGATGGTTATACCCTATTTTTTCAAAACCAATCTGAATTTTTAGTTATTGGCATTAAGGGCACGCGGATTTTTATAATAAATTATATAAATATGTAGGTTATTTGTTTCGAGACACACAGCATATGCTCACGAAGCTAATAGAACGGTTCCGTGAAATTTATCCCGTATACCAAAAAAAAAAAAAACAAAAGAAAAAACAAAAAACGTGTGCTATTATTAGCACATCCAATTGCAGGTGCGCTCTCACTTGGCCACCGTCATAATAATAACCGCCGTTATTATTTGAATGTTGAATGTGAAGATATCAAAGGAGGCACACACTCTTATAGGCGTGAATCAATGTCGTCTATATTGTATAACATCCCGGTTTGACCAGCAGATGTTCTGGCAATAAATTATATTCAAAAGTTAAAATTACTGACTTTTGGTTATTTTGTTTGAGAACACACACACAAAAAAAAGTGATGTGTACATTGTATACACGTGAGAGTCGTAGCTGACATGTTTTTCGCCGGCGTGCCTGGACGCGTAAACAGACACTCCCACTTGCATCATAAACAAGTTTCTTCCCTCAAAACTTAGTTGGGCATTCCACTTATCACTTAAGTAAGTCTTTACGGCTTTTTCAGACCATTTCATATCATATACCGTCTTATTCTATGGGAAAGGGAGGGATTTTGATTGGTAAGGAAAAATGATGCTAGTTTGTTTGGCCACTTATCTCAACGTCGTTACGGTCGACGAATGAGGTTCTCGTCAGCATGTCATTGTCGATCTCGTCAGTGTGGCTGGGCCGTCCGTTGAGCCGTCTGCTGTCACGCCCTCACCATCACTATTGCCTTTTTATCAGTCTGACAGGGCGCTTCAACATTTTCGATGACACCAGTTGACTATTTGGAGTTTGTAATTGCACTCCAAATTGGCGTAAACCAAAGTTTTGTCTTATCGTGACGCACAGTTTCTCCTCATGTGCTGCTGCTCGCCGATTCAGTCATGGCAGTCAGATCCTCATCACATTCACAGCGTAGGTCGATGGTGCATTCAGCGTCGATAAAGATTATTTGGTTGACTTGGAGGGGGGCATGATCAAGGAAGGGAGCTCCTGACTTATCTCTGTGGTCTCAAACTATTCTCAAAGTTCCTCAACCTTCAAAAATACTCTGCAGCATTTGCTTCACTACATAGTGTGAACTGAGCTTGCAACTCTAAATGATTTCTCGCTCAAACATGTTTCTTATACATAATTTACTAACAAGCTTCCCCTAAAACATTTCATTGGCTCAATCTTATATTGGGATGTGGTGCTCAATAGAAATTAATTCCTTGTTGGTCAAATGTTCAATTTGCTTCTCCTATTCGTTTCTGTGAAAACTCAAGTTTATATGATTCACCTCAATTTCTGATCAACTCGCCCACTGTCCTTTAGTTTCTTCATTTACTTCTTCTCTGGTACCACTGGTAAATACTTTACTGTTTCTTGGATAACAAATTATGATAAACCATTCCAAATGAATATGCCACCCTACCTCTCCTATTGCCTTCGTTTGTCACTGCAGCGCATGAGGATGCATTTGTCTGTATAACTAAGTGATGTCATCTGAATGCTCATTAAACACCTTATGCGTAACGACCTGTAAAATATGTTTTCATCTGAAACCGGATGGCTGACTGGGAAAGGAAATACAGATTTCAGGAAGCAAATCATACATTTCATGCAGGGTTCTACTTCCGGATACATTACAGAATACCCTCTATTCTTTGCAGCGGCCAGACAGTGTGATAGCGAAATCCACCTTCACAGTGACATGACAAACACATCAGAACATTTCGCAAACAAGAATGGATGCATTACAAGATGCTCTCCAGCTGTTCATACAAACATGCATGCTGCCCTCTTGTGGCAGAGTGTCTGTTTGGATTTGCTGACTGTCATGAGAACCACACCTGCAAGTAGGTTTCCACACTTAATATGAGATGTACCAGATGGGTAAAATGGTCACAATCAAGCCAGTGCAAAAGCAAATCGTTACATTTAAAGCATTGCTAGCAACCAGATTTCATCATTATATCTCCCAACCATTGGAGTGAATATTCCATTCAAACTAAACAAGGTTTTTGTTGACACAGACTGTTAAATTTGGGGCTTTTATTGTTGTTGTTCATAAGAGCATTATACTCTAGATTTTCATTTTCAATGGCACTCTACCAAAGAATCAAATTGAGTTTGAAATGACATTAGGTGATTATGTTTGAAGAAGACATCACATCGTACATTCTGTGAAGACACTAACCAAGGAAAAAAATCATCTGTTTTTGACCAATCAGTCATAACACACTAGGAAACATCATTATTCAGGGGCGGCGCAGCCGTGGGGGCCGTGGACCGTACAAAGGAATACATTAGGTGTCATCACTTTGGGCCCCACACTTTTTTCAACCCGGAAGTACGTAAGTGGCACTAAAATGGGTGGGGAGAGAATGAGCTGAGGATCTTTTTCTTTTCTTTTTTTTTTTTTTTTTTTTTTTTTGTTGCTTGTCAGCTGAAGAAACCCGGAAGTGGACGCGGGGAAGGGGAGAGATGAGCTGAGGATCTTTTTCTTTTCTTTTTTTTTTTTTTTTTTGCTTGTTAGCTCATGAAACCCGGAAGTGGGCCCCCACAATTTTGAAAACAGTGCGCCGGCCCTGTTATTGATATCTTGGCAACGTTACTCACGAAGTGCCTTCTATCACTACTTTTCAGAAGACCGTTATTGCATTAGACAGAGGACTGCACCATAGATTACAGCAATACAGCTCAAATTTGTTCACAGCTTCACTACGTCACTTGTTTTTTTCTGTCTTTTTATATATATATATATATCTAATGAAAGTATATCAAGAGCATTGCTTTGTCCAAGACATGTAAAATTCCTTCCCCCACCCCCCACACACAATAACACTGTGCTTAATTATGTGGGTGAGCATGAGTGTTTGATAATAACAAATGAGGACACATACACAGGACAAACATCATGGACATGAGACCAAGATGACTATTGAAATTCAAAGTTCTCAAAGACTGTCATACATAGCATATCACTCACTGGCATTCAAATTGATACAATGCGTTTCTAACATGTCCAGTACTGCTGTAACATTCACTGAGCTACATGTAAGCTGTCTCCCCCTCCCCCCCCCCCCAAAAAAAAAAATAAATAAATAAATAAATAAATAAATAAAATAAATGATAATAATTAAAAAGACATTTCAATCTTGCGTTTTAATAAGAATCACACCTTTTTTTTTCAATTCAATTCAATTGTTTATCTATTTCCATCATCAAAAAAAAGAGAGAAAAAGTTAACATGATCAAAAGTGGGACAATTAATTAATTAATTTATTAACTTTGTCTTACATTCGTCTGATAAGGGATTTGTTTTTCAAGTACAATATAAAGTATATGCACGAATGATGTCTTGAAAAAGAAACAATGCACTTTGCCATGGCAACAAACATAGTAAATAATAACAACGATAGAAAACAGTGTTCCACTAAAAAGCCAAGCTTGTAAGACGTGGAACACTGGAACAAAACAACAACAGCACTAATTTGAAATCTCAATAAAACATATTCATCTTAAAGTTTTCCATATACTATTGTACGTTTACTTATTGATATATGATGCTGATAATATGAACAATACTTACTAGGATTTCAGAATGCAAACATATAAACTATATGACATATCACGAGGAAAGAGGAGAAGGGAAGAATAGAGAAGGAAAATGAGAGGAAAAAGGAGAGGGATGGAAAAGGATGGAAAAGAATCTATACTATATCTGAAGGACAAGTGAAACATAACCGTTTTTTTTAATTAAACAGAATTAACTGGTATACACTAGAAAACAAAATATGTTTTTAAGTTTATAATTGTATGTAATTAACTTCACAGATTCTTTTAAATCATTATCTAAGCTATTCGTAAATCTAGATCCGGTATAAACAAAGGTATTTTGTGTACAGTTCTCACTAGGGGAAGATGATGTTCTTTAGATTGTCTCGTGGGATAATTATGTACGTGGCTGTTACGGTGAAATGAAATATTTCGGGTAGATGGTTGCAATTGTAATTAAACAGAAATTGACAAGTTGAAACAAATACAACGTTTTTATTTTCAGAATTTTGTGTTCAAGGAACAGCTTGTCAGTATGTGCTCGGATATGAAGGTTAAAAACAATTCTGAGCGTCATCTTTTGCAGAAGAAAAAGTTTATCTAACAATGTTGAATATGTAATCTCCCAAGCAAGAATTCCGTAATTCAAGTATGGCAATACTAAACTTGAATAAAGCGTAATCAAAACGGAAGAAGGAAGATAATATTTCGATCTATTCATTATGCCTATGTTACGTACAATTACATTACAAATATTATTCATATGACACTTCCATGATAACTTATTATCAACAGAAACACCTAAGAATTTAATAAACAAAACCTCTTCTAGGGGAGAAGTGTCAAATATAACATTACCTGGTAATCTATCTAAGGAATTACTGAAAAAAATATACAATAGTCGTCTCAATATTCAGTGACAATTCATTTGCCTATATCCATTGTGAAACATTCTTTAGTTCATAATTCACTGTAATAATTAAAATATTATGGTCAGGGTGGGAATAAAAAAGAGTAGAATCATCCGCAAATAATATAAAAGAGAGTTTATCGGAAGATCTATAAAAATCATTAATGTAAACTATAAATAACAGTGGGCCTAACAAACGTCTTTGCGGAACGCCTTAGCTATCCAAAATTTAATGGATGGTCAGTGTGTTCTGATAATCTGACATCACATTTTCATATCAATACAGAACATCAACCCCGAATGAATTGTCATAATTTTTTGAAAATGAATGAAGCGACAGTGTTATTGATGTCGATGCTAAGTCAGACCAGGCTCTACCAGACCACTCGGAATGCTTTGAAATCCAGACGTCTACACTCTAAGATCATGATTAATTAGCAAACATGCAAACTTTGGTATATTTTCATCTCTCATTCAAAGGCAAAATAGAGCAGTCTTCGAAGATGAGGGTGGCTGTCCAAGAGTGGGTGGCAAAAAGTGCTTGGGTAGCGGTATCATTTTACCATGATGGCAGACTGAATCCCTAGAGAGAGGATCATCCATATCGACATTTGTCTATCTTCTTCTGTGCCGACTTGGTCACTAAATGACCATGGATGGCCATCATTAATTCCCACCGTAATCTCTTCCTCCCGCATTTCTGCCCTGGCGGCCGAGGCATCCATTCTATAGCGATGATGCCACAGGTACATCACTGCCTGTTCCTTTTCTTCCCGCTCGGTGTTGGGGGAGGCAAAAGGAAACGGCAGAATGGGAGCTTCAGCTTTGATATAGAGCGAGCACGCCCGGGTTGTATGTTTTTATTTGCACACCATGCCAAAAAAAAAAAAAAAAAAAACAGAGAAAAATACCAACAACAGTACTATCAACGTTTAAAGTTGGATATGCCACTTTCTTTTGCATTCACCATGAGAACGGGCTGTATAAGCTTTGACAAAGACAGGAATCACAAAGTACAAATACATGTAAAAACGGGAACAAAATATGGCTTCCTCTGTATCTGCATGAAAGAAAGTATGGCTTATCCTGAAATGGAGAGCTTCACAGATATTATATCATTTTCCTTGGTAGATTCATCCCTGCAAGGAACCGTATTCATAAGACTAGAAATATCTTGAATATGCACAATGACCACAGCTGCGCAGTTTGCATTGACCATATTGAAATCCTACATGTAGGTTCCATCGCTTTGAATTCAACATATTTGAACGTGAATTTACGCCGTTGCTTATAGGCGTTCATCAAAAATGACTGGAAAATGACTGGAAAGCTGCATATGTGTTGTTGGTTATACATATCCACCAAACCCTCTGGTTTTGCAGAATTTACACCATTTTTGCCAACCTGTGATGGAAAATGTGCCAGTCGATCGTTTCGCGGTTGTCCAGTCAACACACGGACTAGTCCCGGCTGTGTAACCTCGCGGGGTATCTATAGCGACACCGGAGTAGGCATTCAATACGTCAGAATATTCCATACTTTTCAAGTAATCCAACAAGACGACAAGTATCGTATTTTTTTTTTCTTCATCGTAATATATTGTGTTGATATTGCATTTTGGAATTCTCCCTGAATTCCCTTCCACTATGTCATTGTGTTTTAACATACTTCTGTGCCATTGTCATAAATGGCTACCATGAAAACCAATGGCTATGTTGGAAAACCTGGAACAGACACTTTTAAGTACAAACTACCAAAATACGTGACAAAAAAAAAACAGCCTCGTTACTGCCGCCAAAAAATGTTACAATTGGATCAGAGGGAGAAGACTGTGATACATTAACCAGTGAAGTTTGTACAATGTATCCCTCGCTGAATGAAGATATATGCCGCAATTTTATCTTAGACCAAACGTCCACTACGGCGCGGACAAGACGCGGACAAGCCCCAGAATGCAAATTTGGTATTCCGCACTCCTTCGGGAACCTGTCCGCACGTTCCTGAACGTGTCCGCTCACTGTCCTAAACATGTCCGGGCGTTTCCGCACATTCGGGAGAGAGAAAAATATCTGCGTCCAAATTTTGATCGAGACCAAATTTGGACGCGGAAATGAACTTCCTGACACCTTCGGCGACTTGTCCTGACGATGTCCTAAGAATGTCCCGCTTGTCCGGAACCCTTCCGCTCCTTCCGCACACGCTCCGGAAAGAATCCCGCGGTGTGGGGAAGCTTCCCGAATGAAAGCGGAAGACACCAGGAATGTTTTAGGACAGCGCGGATCCTATGCGGATCTATATATGCAAGTGTCCGGAACCGATGCGGAAATTTTGTGATCCAGACACGAAAATGTCGACACATTCCGCGAGCGTCATGCCAATGAAACGCAAAATGAGCAAGAAGGGAGGCGAGGTCCCCATGCAAATATCCCCATCACAGGCACACCTTTCCTCTAGTGATGAAGAACAGGTAAATCTAAGGAATTTCCGGTCCCAGAAGGCAAAGAAGAAGGTAGTAGAGACTGTGCCAAAAGCAACCAGAAAGAAGTGAAATAAAAAAAAAAGAAAAAAAAAGTGAAAATAACTTCCTAGTAAGTTTGTTTTGATTTGATCTTTTCAGAAATTATTTTTCATCTGAGTGACATTCCTGGTTCCTATTACTTACTAAAGTACATTTTCCTTTATGTTGTTTTCGTATTTTATTTGCAAACAGACTAGGTTGTCCCATGTGACAGCCCAGCTGAAAAATCACAAAAGTAGGTGGAAGTACACTCAGAAAAAAAAAAAAAAAGCATAGATTTTTTGGCAAAATGTTAATGTATGATATAAACATGAACAAGTTGTTATTCATACGTAAATGCTTTCTAATGACACAACATATTAGAACAAAAGACAAATTCATCAAACTAAAAAGCATGAATTCAATTGCAAAGAATGATATATCTGTGGTCTCATTACAATGTAATATCTTTGAAGCCCAAAATAACAATGACAGCTAAAGATGATGGAGGAAAATGAAGAATTTTCTGTAACTTCAAAATTCAAGTGAAATAAGAGAAAAAGCAATAAATCATGAACTCGAAAAAGTGTTACATTTCTGTCTTTCTTTTGTTTTGTTTTTTGCTGAGTGTATATATTTAAGTAAACATTAAGCATCACAAATCATTTCAGAAATATTCTTTACCTGAATGATTTTCGTAGTTGTTATTACCCAATAATTTTTTCTTCTCTTTTTTAGTTGCAAATAAACTCGATTGTCCAATTTGACAGCCCAGCTGAACCCCCCCCCCCCAAAAAAAAAAGTAGATTAAAGTAGGTTAAAAATATTTCCCCATTTTTACACTTCATTGACAATAGGCAGTAAGCTCTAAGCATGAAAAAAAAAATCTCGGACTTGAAAATGTTCAAAAGTGATCAAAATAAGAGAGGTGTTAGAGATGCACAAGGGTAAAAATCAGAGAAAGAAAAACAAATTTAATGATTAGGATCATTTGGGCATGCTCTACAGAAGTATCAGACAAAACATGTATATACTTCATGATTGATAAAGCACAGGTCTAAAAAAAGGAATAAAGAATATATATATATAACAAAACTGCAACAAAGTTCATGATGTATTCACCAAAGGTTTATTTCTTGTGAAGAAATAAATCGTTGGTGAATACAGCATGAACTTTGTTGCAGTTTTGTTACTTATCTGTTTATCTTGCCCACACGTGGACTACCTTACCAACATGATTATATATACATATATATATATATATGTATATATATATATATATATGTATATACATTTACATTATTACGTATAATCTATATATATATATATATATATATATATATATACACATTTACATTTTTACGTATATTCTATATATATATATATATATATATATATATATATATGAAGAGCTTGTTTGCATAAACCGATAAGTCCATTTTTGAAGATTTTGAGTTACGGTCTTTGTCATAAAGTACAAAATAATATCTTTTAAATGATATATTGGTCACTACATATAAAGGTATATTTTTGAAGTTATGCTCAAAAGAAGCACAAATTTTCTTATTATTCTCTTTTTTTTTCTTGACCTTTAATCGCAAATATCTCCATTTGGCAAATATGGACTTATCGGTTTTTGCAAACAAACTCTTCATATGTATATGGTTCAAACAGTTTGCGAATATCATCCATATGACTGTAGGCAGAGAAAGAATTGTTCTCCCAGATGAGACAAATAAAAAAAAAAAAAATGAGTCGTCAGCCAACATGCAGACAATCCTATTCTTCGACTTTTGGTGGTCACGTTTATCAAATAATATTGACCAATCATATTGATATAATATCAGCCGCTACTGCGGAAGCACAACATTGCAAGGAGCATCAATGACGGCTAGCAGTCAAATGAGGAAAAGTCAAAGTCGGCGCCAAATTTATACCTTTCCATTTTCCTGGTATTGTCCGCATGCCTAACTTGTGTTGTCCAGAAGGCATCCTGATTGGCCGCGTTCATTCCTGGTGTAATCCTAGATGTTTCCGCGCTGCCCGGCTACGATTAGCATATTCCGAGGTATTTCGCGCTCTTCCGGAGTGATTCCTAGGAATGTCCGCAGTCAGTCCGCGGACAGTCCGCGGACAGTCCGCGGACAGTCCTAAAATTGTCCCAGGACAAGCCGATTCACAAAGTTATTCCGCGTCTGTCGCGGACAGGATGCCGAAATAACAAAATTTGCTTCGGCAACCCTTCCGGGGCTTGTCCGCGCCCAAGTGGACGTCCGCCCTATAACCGGCAACAACGACAAGAGCGAACAAAGCGAGAGTACTCCACAACGAAAGGTAGCAAACACATCCAAATGTGGTGCTATTGGCCCCCAACTTGCTATTTTGAAGAAGCAGGTTGCATCAACAGTTGGGGCTATCGACTCTCTTATTGCAACCGTGGACCCTGCAAACTCGGTCAAGGAAGCAAATGTGTCATTGAGTCAAGCTACAAACCAGAATGTTGATAATGATGCTGCAGCGTGCCTGACTATTGATAATCTGACACTCCGAGGTGCCAAAATAGAGGACGCGTGTGAAGCCATTCATGAGCTGGCTACAAATGCTGAACCATCAGAAACTATTCTTCACCTGGGAGCAAACAACATGAAGAGCGATGACGAGGATGAAATAGTCGCCAAATTGTCGTCTTTGTCCAAGGAGATCATTACCAAAACGAACATGAATACTGTAACAATGTCACTAATCATACATCGACGTGACGAATCTCGTTCCGAACGCACGAAAGTTGATAACGTCAACGCCCACATCAAACTATTAGCCAATAATCGCGGTTGGAATGTGATTGACAACAGCTGCATTGATCCTAATCTTCACCTCGCCACGGACGGTGTGCACTTGAATGACAGCGGCGTAATCGTCTTCGCACAAAACATCATACGCCATCTACGTCGCGACTCTCGAAGTTTCACCGACGATGAGCCTTTTCGGGATCACGGATTGTCCAATCATGGACGTTGGGGACCCAGAGGACGAGTCTTCCCTCGGGACCTGATGGACTCACTAGCAACGGCGCGAATGGTTCTGAACCCGAGGAATCGCTAGCTGCATTTCCGTACATTGATCTCGATGAGGAAGGAAGTATCTTACCAATCATATCAAAATGTGGTCTTCGTACGTGTAATCTAAATATGAACTCAATTCCGAGTAAGTTAGATGAAATAAAGTACTTGCTCAAAAATATACCTGAAGCTGAATCTTAGATGATGACACAACTGAAACTTCCAAATGACTGTCCTATTCTTCATTATCTGAAAGGGATATTATAGTAACTTTTCACTTCTCTCATCCGAGAAAGAACATGTGTTAGGACTCTGAATGATGGCCTCCTCCAGGGTGGCTGTAAATTAACTCCACTCCTTTATACGTGGTGACATGACAGTCATTTCATGTAGGAAGTTTACTCGTGCGGATAATCTTGTCCTTACGTCTCGAAAAAGGTCCTTGGCTGACATCAGCCGAGTACTGACCCATCCCAAGACAATAGAGGAGTACTTCACCTTTTGGAAACTTTACCCAAACGTCTATAAGATTATAATCCCGCCCATGCCTTCCATCTTAGTAACCGTCTTGAATAACCTGCCATCAATGCGTCTGAAATCCACACAAGTCAACCTAGACCCCCCCCCCCCCCGGTCACTTGAAAGCTTTGGCCCCAAAACTGGGTGGTGCAGAAACTGGTCTGATGTCATCTCTGACACTACTCAAGTTACCCACAACACTGTCTCTGGCCTGGCAACAAAGCCAAAGGGCTTCGACGGGTGGTGAAGCAAGTCTTCATGTGTTAATAATGTTTCTATGGCAAATAATCACCCTCTGACCCTGAGGTAGTGCTGAACATAATCAAATGTGGTTGCAATTAATGCAACTGAAGGACTGATAATTTATGCATCTTTATCCTGAAATACCTGCAAATCTGGGGCTGATGTCGCCTGCTGTCAATTAAAGAGATCTTTGAAGACAATACACTGACAGTTTTAAGATAAGACTGAATAACCTCATGAGTTCAAAGCATGGGCGTAAATCCCGGGGGGGATGGGGGGTATATATCCCCCCCCCCCCCTGAAATGGAGGAGGGGGGATGGCCTGTACAATCATCCCCCCCCCCCTGAATTTTGAGGGGAAAAAAATGGAGGAAGCAGAAATGTGATTGTAACAATTTTGACATAATTATTGCATGACGTTTGTACGACAGCCTTCAGACAGGTAACATAGCTGAACAGTATTCTATCTTGTAGGAAAATGTATACATAATTTTCTCAAGCGCTCGCTCGCTTCGCTCGCTCGCGAAGAAAGTAACATCGACATACAGTCACTGTAAGGTATGGCTCAGACGTTGACAACGTCAAATAGTATAGGCCTACATGTAAACATGCTATGACGCGAGTAACTTGGGACCATCTGCAAAATATGTACGAAAACAAACAAACAAACAAACAAACAAACAATAACAAAAACTATATCGTCATAATTGAACCCCCTCCATTTCCTGAATCATTCCTGAGAAACGACAGTGACTGATTACTCAGTCAGGATACATCTATGGGCATTCCCAGGGAAGATCAGGGCGTCAAATCTATGTCGGGGGGTGGGGGGGGGGGGCAAAGGGGCATTTGCCCCGCCCCTTTGGAAGTGTTTAGGCAAATCATTTATCCCCCAAGCAATTCCCGAGATGAGGACAAATCTCAAACTTTCTTAAGGGAAAATTGTCCAAATATCCCCAGAACTATGCACCAGATCGTTGTACAATGTATTGCAATCATAAGCATGCAAAAGCTCCGCTATACAGGATCCCTTTCGATAAACTTTGTACACTTTTGACATTGACGTATATATCCCTATATACTCATCAAAGAGTGTGCAGCAGATCTTTCACTTAACAAAAGCACCCTCATATGCACAGGCGTCGATCGGGGGGGGGGGGTGGTTTTCCCATAAAAGTGGGACAAACAAAAGCGAAAAATATAGCTGCAAACGGCAGTTTTTGGAGTGTAAAATATCAAAATTTTAAAGCTCGCTCGCTCCGTTCGCTCGCATTCAACCATAATGCCATTCTCCTGATGTTGCTGCCAGTGACTGACAGCAGTTTTCGGCCGGTGCGCCCCCCTCAATTTCCAAAGCGAAAAATATAGCTACGAACGGCAGTTTTGGGACTGTAAAATGTGAAAATTTTGAAGCTCGCTCGCATTCAATCATTATGCCATTCTCCTGATGTTGCTGCCAGTGATTGACAGCAGTTGCGCCCGGTGCGCCCCCCCCCCCCCTTAATTTCCAAAGCGAAAAATATAGCTACGAACGGTAGTTTTGGGACTGTAAAATGTGAAAATTTTGAAGCTCGCTCGCTTCGCTCGCTCGCATTTAATCATTATGCCATTCTCCTGATGTTGCTGCCAGTAATTGCCAGCAGTTTTCGCCCGGTGCGCTCCCCTTTATTTCCAAAGTGAAATAATACAGCCACAAACGGCAGTCTTTGGACTGTAAAATGTCAAAATTTTCAAGCTCGCTCGCATTTAACCGCTATGCCATTCTCCTGATGTTGCTGCCAGTGATTGCCAGCAGTTGCGCCCGGTGCGGCTCCCCTTAATTTTCAAAGCGAAAAAGTATAGCTACAAACGGCAGTTTTTAGACTCTAAAATGTCAGAATTTTCAAGCTCGCTCGCTCAGCTCGCTCGCATTTAATCGCTATGCCATTCTCCTGATGTTGCTGCCAGTGATTGACAGCAGTTGCACCCGGTGCGGTCCCCCTTAATTTCCAAAGCGAAAAATATAACTACGAACGGTAGTTTTTGGACTGTAAAATGTGAAAATTTTGAAGCTCGCTCGCTTCGCTCGCTCGCATTTAATCATTATGCCATTCTCCTGATGTTGCTGCCAGTAATTGCCAGCAGTTTTCGCCCGGTGCGCCCCCTTTATTTCCCAAGCGAAAAAATACAGCCACAAAGGACAGTTTGGGGGACTGTAAAATATCACAATTTTAAAGCTGACTCGCTTCGCTCGCTCGCATTTATTCGTTATGCTATTATATACTCCTGATGTTGCTGCCAGTAATTGCCGGCAGTTTTGCCCGGTGTTTCCTCCTTAATTTCCAAAGCGAAAAAATACAGCCACAAACGGCAGTCTTTGGACTGTAAATGTCAAAACTTTCAAGCTCGCTCGCTCCGCTCGCTCGCATTTGACCGCTATGCCATTCTCCTGATGTTGCTGCCAGTGACAGCAGTTGCGCCCGGCGCCCCCCCCCCCCCCCCTAATTTCCAAAGCGAAAAAGTATAGCTACAAACGGCAGTTTTGGGACTGTAAAATGTCAAAATTTTCAATGCAAAAAGATTTATACCCCCTCCCCCCCCCCCCCGGTATGCTTCGCTCCCTCACATAACCGCTCCTCCTATAGGTCAAATCCTGTCTACGCCGGTGATAGGCCCCATTATTTAGTAGGCCTTCACAGTGATGTCGCACAGGCGGAGCAAGAGCTGAAATACCACGATTTAGTCTTTCAATAATATATTGTGAATATTTTATTTTCTTATTTTTCTTTTAAGAAAAGAAAAGAAAATTTTCACCAAAAGTGTGCACCAGATCGCTGAATTTCAGGTCTGAAAATGCAAAATCTTCCTCGTGTGGGAGAGGGATACCCCCCCCCCCTACACACCCTCCCCCCGTTCGGTCGCTCCGCTCCCTCTCACAGATATTTAAAAAACAAAGAAATGTCTTCATACTTTTAAGGTCTGATTTTCCGCCGAAAGTCATCTGACAAGCAAAAAAAAAAAAAAAGCAACAAGAACAAAAAGTCTTCATATTTTTGCTGCCACTTTCCTCCCACTTTATATTTCATGCAAAAGAGTGGGACATCCGGTCCCTGTAAAGTGTGTGTGTGTGGGGGGGGGGGGGACCAAGCTTCTTCCCCCCCCCCCCCCCCCGGTCAGGTTATGGGCTTGTAATTGTGGTGATGGTGACCATCCCCCCCACTCCTCAGTACGGATTTACGCCGTTGGTTCAAAGTGTATACTGTCAACACATTTGAACTGTGTGAGAACTTAAATAGGTACCTCATTGCTCCTTCGTCTTACGGTATTGCGTTTGGACAGTTTCGTTTATGCCTTCACCAGTTTTTATTGTTTTAATTAAAGAAGAAAATCAAGCTTCCTCGATAGTATGAAGGCGTTAACTAGTCCTACAATTATATCATATCAAAGTGATGGAGGTTATGGTCCATTTCAAACTCGCTTCAGGATCTCCCATCCCAACTCCTCGCGGCTGAAAAAAAATGTAAAGGGTTTTAGTTTTTTTATTAATGTCCGAAGTGTTTTTGTATTTCTGCAATACTGTATAGGCCTTCTTTTTTCTGTATTTTTTTTTTTTTTTATACGGGTTTTATAGTTGGGGGCCTAGGGGCTCAAAATGGGTTGTTTGGTTCAGATTCTTCCAAAAGCACCAATTTTGGCTCATAGGTCCCTTGTACCATACTCTTTCGATTTTCGATGGGCGCCAAGACTAAAAACCCTTGGGGCCGCCATATTGGTGGAATCCAATATGGCCGCCATCCGGGTTAAAGGTCAACTGCAGTTAAAAATTGAAAATGTTGATTAATGTTATGAATCCCATGTGGAAGATATTACGGGGTTAGAGAATGTGATTCTAAATATCATTTCTGCAATTCAAGGTCACTATCACCTCTCAAGGTCACTTTCAAGGTCAAATAAGGGTCAAATCAGGCGTTTTGTGCATTTTTCGATATGGCGTCTGTGAGCATTCAACTGCAAGTCACTGGTACCCCTATTTTGTCCCATTTGTCATCTCTTCCATACTCCTTCAATGGTTAATTAGGGCCAAGAGCGGTTCCATCATCCTACATATCAATAATGACTATGACAAATAAATGAAAAAATTATATTTAAGATATATATATATATATATATATATATATATATATATTGAAATTTTGAGCACAGAAAACGTTTTTCATTCTCTTTCATTTTCTTTTTTCATTCTCTTTGCTCAAAGGTTTACTATTTATCAATTGTTTCTGGTCCGTTTTACCTTTTTATTGTTTCATTATATATATATATATATATATATATATATATATATATATACATGTTTAAATACGGCCGCCATCCTATTCCAAGGTGCAGAATGAGGGTGCAATGGCAAAGAGGGTAATAAACACGCCTATTCTTATTTTGTCCTCGTTTTTCCTTCTGACGAGATAGCTGGATAGCCCGTATGCAACTAGCTGGTCAGTTGTATGTACTTGGGGTGGACCACTTTACCGGTTTATGCACCTTGAGTTTTCCGATAACGGAATGCCGATTCGGGATCTTTTCATGTGTCTGGGTTTGTGATTCTTTCACACATGGGACTTCCACTTTTTATATCCAAGTGATGAGGTGCAAAGTGTTGTGCCTCTACTAGAGGGGACAGTATGACAACAGACACCATTGCTAAGCTAGACTTGAGATAAGTGGGATTCGAACCCGCGCTGGAACACAAGTCTTTAGACCGCAAGCCATACGCTACCGACTGAGCCACCTAGTCACCTTTCATGGTCATTATATAACTTTCCAGCTGGCAAGCGATATGATTCTCCTCCTGCTAAAATTGGTGTATGCCTGCTCTCCCTTGCTTCCGGGGAATCGAGCTCCTCAATCCAGGTCAGACCAGTATTCTAGGAGCAGTTAACTAAATTCGATCATTAAAGTCCTTTAATGGCAGTATCGTATCAGAGTAGGTGAAGACAATTCAGCTGAAGCTTTTTTATTCTCTTTTTATCAAACGAAATCGTTTCTTTACTAAAAGCGCAAATGGAAGAGCGTAGCGGCTTCCTGAAAATTAAGATTGAAAAATAAAGAACTGCCCTCATTTATCAGCGCACAGATATCCAAGAATAAATGGGACGGGCAACTCATCCTGAGCACCTGATTCGAGACGGAAATATCCAACAGGAATTGTGATCTCACAACCCTTCAGCTTTCCAACAACTTAGATGCGATCTACGCAAAGATATCCTTACAAAGGATGACATAAATGTTTTCTGAAAGCATTTTCTGAAAACAGTATACAATCGCATAGATGAGCATAACATCACATTTTCGGTAGTGTGCTTTTTGTTAATCCCTTTGATCTGATGGAGGGAGTTACGGGTGCGTCTTGGTATTGAAAAGATAAAGGCCCTTTTCAGCTCTTTCCTGTACAGCATACGTTTCTTCAGGGAGGTTTTGTCTCACCTCCCTGGTCTCTTCCAGAGCCCAACATCAGGCACTGACAGGGTGCGACATGTGGCATGCAAAATGCCTAATAGTGTATGGATCAGCAAACCAGAGCTCACTGACACATTAGCTACACAGTACTTTAATAATCGTGCTCATGTCCAGCAAGGACTAATGAGCAACAAGGTTTATGGGGCAGCCTGCGTCAATGAGGGTAGGCATCATCTCGTCATAACGTGGGAGCAGATCATCAGAAACCACCCTATCTGATGTGGTCCCTGACTTCAGGGAGTGGAGTTGAAGGAAAGATGGCACAGGTACATGACATTTACTAATACTATCAGCCACTCTCCGCAATGCTACAGTACCAAATTTCATTTTTCTGCACCACAGCTGTTTCAAGGCACGCATTGGGAGGTGGAAAACATGGAAGTGGAAAAAAAATGAATGAATGAAATGAATGAATGAATGAATGAATGAATGAATGAATGAATGAATGAATGAAGGTGATAATGCACAATGTAGAGTAGGTGTCAGACGAGCCATGGTCAGTAGTTTGATATTGCTGCAAACTTAAAGTGGGGGGGGGGGAGGGGATTGAGGGCCTATCTGACGGGAGGAGACATTGTCGCAATGCCAGCGTCTCGAAGAAATTATTTTCGCTGTCACAATTAACGCGATTTCCAGGGCGACGTCCAAGACGTCTTCAGACAAAGGGACAACTTATTTGCTTGGAAGTCACGGGGATGTTGGCACGGCTTTTGCAGTCGCGGGGACTTATCAGAGACGTCTTTTCTCGGCGACTTCTCCCTTTCGTCGCCATTATGTTATTACGGTCTCCACAAGATGCGGGGACATCTCGAAGATGTTGCAGACAAATTTAGTCCCCACGACATGGCCACAGTGATGGAGACTTCGCAGAGACGTCTCGGAGACGAGCTGGTAGACGGAATAGTCTCTGCAAAAATCGGAAATGTTCGATTCTCCTGCCAATCCTGGAGATTGGGCTCGTCTCCAGGAGACGTGCGTCGTAGAGATGTTACATGCAGAGAGTAGAGTTGCAACCTATAGTAGTCTTCATACTAACGAGATACCAACTTATAAAGTCTTGTGATATCATACCAATTTGCGTCCAAGCACTTTGGATGGAATCTTAAAGGGAAGGTAAATCCAAAGAACAATGTGGATTGAGTGAAAGCAGCAACATTAGTAGAACACATCAGTGAAAGTTTGAGGAAAATCGGACAATCGATGCAAAAGTTATGAATTTTTAAAGTTTTGGTGTTGGAACCGCTGGATGAGGAGACTACTAGAGGATATGACGTATGAGTGGACAACAATACAAAGAAAATATAAAGGAAATTCAACAAAAATTCACTTTTATAGAATTATGAAAAAACAATGGACCAACCGCTTTCAGAAAGCAGGGGGAATAATTGCTACCCTTAATATATATCAATATCAAGTTGATGGAATTTGTAATTTTCATGAAAAATGGATTTTTGCAGAATTTTCTTTATATTTTCTATATGTAGCAATAGGATTCTATTTTTCATATATGTATGTTTTTATTGCATTCCTTGCAGATGAAGATGAAAATAGTAATCCCATAATCAAATCTTGAAAACTCTTTTAAAGGGCATTACCCATAATTCTAACTACTGAGTAGCTCTTTTGGCTGTCATTAAAGCAAATGCAAATATTAAATATATTGAATTCCGCAGATATGACCAGTCGGTGAGGACATTTCCTCTTAGCGCCTGCAATGTAAAAATAATTAATGGAATGATTGTCACATGAACTATGATATTCCATAGCTTTGGACAGAACCTCATTTAAAAGCTTGTATAGCCATATCATAACAGGCCATGATTGAAATGATGCAGAAAAAATTACCGTAGTAAGATCCCTTAAACACTGTTAAACCTAATTACTCTCAGAAAGGGGTTCTTATTATAATTCATGAGTGTATACCTAGTGTTTGAAATCTTAACACGAAAGCAGATATATTGATGTTACTCGTGAGAAAGCCCACCTCTCCCTCTCTCACAGCCCTCAACAACTGCAATTCTATTAGCAGGGCTGGCATTCCTCCTAAATTGACTATAGGCAATCCATTTTCTAAATTACCTTTTGTGAATATAATGGTTTGACCCCAAATGACCTTTAGGGAGACCTTATAAGGAAAAGTTGACATCAGACCATAAAAACAACTCCAGAATCGAATCCCTTGACCCATAAAACCTCTAAAGCTGACTTTTCAAATTATTGTAACACTTTAAAGTTTTTTTTTGTTTTTTTTTTTGATGGACTGGCCTTTAAACGTAGGTGGCAGCCATATTGGATTTTGTAAATATGCCGCCCCGGAGGGCGCCCTTCACAAGAAATACGCCTTTTTCAGCCGTCGTCAACAGCAATTCTATTACTTAGGCTGGCATTCCTGGAATATTGACCATGGGCAAGCCATTTTTTCAATAAACTGTTATGAATACAATGGCTTGACCCCTAAATGACCTTAAGGTGACCTTATAAGGAAAAATTGACTTCTGACCATAAAAACAACTTCAGATTCGAATTCCTTGCCCCAGAAAACCTCTTAACCTGACTTTTTAAATGATTGTAACCCTTTTATGTTTTGAAATGCAAGTGACCTTTAAACCTATATGGTGGCCATATTGGATTTTGCCAATATGGCCGCCCCAGAGGGCGCCCTTCTTGGCGCCCAACAAAAATCGAAATAGTATGGTTTGGGCTACATGTGTGCCAAATTTTGGTGCTTTTGGTAAAATTTGAACCAAAAATCCCTTGCGCCCCCCCCCCCCCACTATTAGGGGAATGCATATTAGAATCTTAGCTTTCTAGCTTCTCCTCCATTTTCAACTTTATTTGACAAATACCATGCATCTAGTCTTCTTGATTTATTGTGTTAGTATTACATTTTAATATTCAACTACTTGCATGTAGAGTATGATGGTATATAATTGAAGACCTGAATATAAGAACGACCCAAGTCCAACTTTTGGCCAAATTCAGTTTGACATAGGAAATTGTAGCTTATGCATGGACTCATCTTACACGTATAAATGATACATCCTAATTACCCCCCGAAGTGCCTAAAATGAATTAGTTATATCTTATATGAATGTAAGAATGAAGGACTTGGGTCATTCTTACATTCATATTACAGCACCCTCTCTCATCCCTCTCTCATCTCTATAGCAGAATATCATGTATATGATTCAAAGAACGACCCAAGTCCATCACATAAAAATGACCTCTCCACAATTAATGTAAAATAATGTTAATTGTCATAATAATATATGTTCTAATCTGTATATACAATATTGCCTTCCCATCACAGTAAAATGGTATGTGGTGTTCCCCAGGGATCAATTCTTGGCCCCCTACTGTTCCTTGTATATATTAATGATATAATAAATACATCAAAAACTCTTAAATTTATACTTTTTGCGGATGATACTAATATTTTTTACTCCCATGAGAACCTCGAAACACTGTTTAATACTCTGAACACGGAAATAGACAAAGTCTCCCGATGGTTTATATGTAATAAATTATCCCTTAATGTCTCTAAAACAAATTTTATACGTTTCAAACCTACTGCTTCACAGAACATTAACAGCAGTTATAATATCAATATTGATGGATTATCTTTAACTGAAGTAAGATCTACTAAATTTTTAGGAATCACAATTGACTCGAGTTTAACTTGGAACGATCACATTCATAATATCCACACGTCTGTCTCAAGAACTGTAGGAATTTTATATCGACTGAAAAACTTCATTTCTCAAAATTCCCTGACTATTCTATACAATGCATTGATCTTACCACATATCACATACTGCAATATCGTTTGGGGAAACTGTGGCTCAACTAAAATTAATCCAATTTTTACTCTCCAAAAACGTGCTGTACGTTTGATTACCAATTCCCGTTACTTATCCCCATCCAATCCCCTATTTCATCAACTAAAAACATTGAAAATTGAGGATCTTCACACCTTTCAAACTGCTGTTTTTATGTATAAATATACATTTAATTGTCTTCCAAAAATTTTTGATGGCTTCTTCACTCCAAACTTCACCGTTCATTCATATCCAACACGTCAGTCGTCCGATTACCATCTCGAAAACCCCAGAATCATTTTAGCTCAAAAATCTTTAAAGCACAATGGACCAGATATTTGGAATTCTTTACCCCCTAATTTAAAACAACGTACGTCGTTGAACATTTTTAAACGAGAACTAAAAAACACCTTCATAATCCAGTATACTTCTGACACATAAAAATATTCATACCACCTGGTCAACAAACACCCTAAACAATGAGTTCACGGCCATAACTGAAGTAATATTCACCTCATCACACTGATACACAAAATAACACTCAACGTACAAACCAAGATTCATCCCAACACAATGCACACCGCACTGTACCGCACGCCCTTCGCACAATTACTTCCCACTCAGTGAGTGGCAAGATTTTCTTTATGTATCTCTTCGTTGTGCCCTTTGCACAATTACCCCCACTCAGTGAGTGGCAAGATTTTCTTTATGTATCTCTTTACCTGGGGCCATCTTCCTCGTCAAGCATAGCTTATGATGATGGTCCCCTGCATTTCATTTTTATCATTTCCTATTGCTTCCTTTCATATATGATATTCGTTCTTGAAAAAAAAAAAATGTATGTAAGATCCAAACGTTACGAATATTAGCTGTGTAAATGACTATGTAAGTATTTTGTTGATTTGTGGATTTGTATTGATTTTGAAATGCAGAAATAAAAACTGAACTGAACTGAACTGAAAAATAGACTATTATTGGACAAATAAAAAAGATATGAAGTTTTTTTTAAGTTTACTCGAAATGGTCTTCCATGGACTTGGGTCGTTCTTATATTCAGATACTCAATTGTGTTAAATATCATAAAGCTTATAAGAATATCTAAGGCTCAAAACTCCATTCATAACTCCTAGTAAAAGTCCTAATTTATGTGGTAAACTGGGACTTTTGCATCATCAAACAATAACATTTTGTTAAGAACATCCTTCAGATATATGATCAGCACTAAATCTTATTAAACAATGTAGATGCATGTCAGAAAAAAAAATAGCAAATCGGTTTTCTATTTCCATATATATCTTTGCCATTCATATTGTACAGGAGAATAAGAGTAGCGAGCATTTTGAATTTTTGCATATAGAAGAATAAAGATACGTATTGGCCTCTATATTGTAAGTGGCACCCAACATATTTGTATTGCACATGCAACACTTTATAACAGTACGGGACTGGAAATACATCACATTTGTTTTATATTTCCATACATATTTTTTGTCATTCATATCGTACATGACCATAGAAATGGCGGCCATTTTGAATTGACAATGGACTTAAAATACTAAATGAAATGAAAATTCTCTCGCAAATGCAGATGGAGTAAATCTAAGAACAGAAATGTAAAAAGTTTGGTGGAATAATCGGTCATAGAATGCACATTATTGTGATTATCGCAGCCAAATTAGCATATCTGGTGGCCATTTTGGATTTTTGCATTTTACCGAAAATGCTCAAGATTACGCGAATGGCATGAATCAGATTTGGAATCAGCACCCTCGAATTGACAAGAAGCCATCAAAAAACATTGTATATGTCAAAAAAACAAGGTTACTGTAGGTGCCTTCTAGCCTGGAATATTATCGGATACTGCTTACTTCAGCGAGAAGCAATTTGGGTTCCGCCCTGCACACTCATGCGAAAACGCCCTAGTGTGTATGGTCGATGACTGCGCCGCTGAAGTCAACAAAGGTAAACTGTGTGGATTGTCATTTATAGATATGCATTCGATTCTGTGAAGCATTCGATTCTGTAAATCATAGTAGTTTGCAAGAAAGCTTAAAGGGAAGCAGTCCTGAGATTTTTACTGTAATGATAATTAAGAAGAGTAAAAAACATAACCTTTCACCAGTTTATACGCGTGGAAATGAAAAACTGTCTCCGTACGCGATTTTTGAAAAATAATTCCTGCAAGCGATCGTGTAGGAGCCGGCAAAAGATGGTACGTCATGCATGCCCTACTCACCAAGTTGACAGCCGTGCCTCTAAAAACCAATTTAAGTGTTGAAATGATTAGTTGCAATTTTATCATATAACGTGAAAGTTTGTGGTTTTATTATTTCAAACAAAATATTTCAAGCTTAGATATCTTCGCTGATACGGCGAAGTGACACAAACCCAAATTTTGGTCAGATTTTCGCTTTTGAGTTTTTGTCATTAAAAGATTGCTTTTGAGGTACTCTAACAACTATCAAAATTTCGTGCCATGAAAACTCATATTTTTTGAGAAAAATGAGAAAATGTAAATGTAAAAAATCCCAACCTTGGCATATCGAGAGTTCACGAACTGACGAAAAGCGTGTTCGTCGGTTCGCCGGCTTTTGTTATGCATGGAGTGAATTGCATGTAAGAAGTTGACGAACTGACGAAATCAAGTCCCTTCCGTAAGTAATCGAAGGAAAATGTAGATTTCGTAGTTTTTCCTCTCATAAATTTGTTTGTAAATGCCTTTAGGACTTATAATGTACCCTGATAGTATTCAGAAAAGGTACAAATATTCATTTTGTCCTCAATCGCTATGTTTACGATCGTTGTTTAAGGTCTAGGCATCCTAGTCCCACACATACATAAATCTGCTTGTTGACCCTAGCATGTCACGGAGAATCTGCGTGTCACTGTCAGACACTGTTTTACATTTGAAATGAGAGTTACAGTGTGACAACCAATATTTGTCAAGTACTAGTACTATCTAGAGAGTCTAGAATAAATCTATAGAATGTCTGAAATCGTGGTTTAGAGCTGGGACTGAGAAACTAGAAGTTAAACTAGATTCGTTGATCTGGAGAAGTGTAGAGCCCCTAGGCCTGGCGGTCTAGGATAAAATATAGACTGTGTAACGTTAGGCCTAGAGGGAGAATTAGAGACTCTTATTCTTAAATGGTATAACGGTTAGGTGTAGGGACTGTAGTAGAAATTTCTACTACACCTAACCGTTTTACCATTTAAGAATAAGAGTCTTTAATTCTAGGTCTACACTATATTCTATCCTATTCTTATTCCTAGACCTACCTAGGGGTTCTAGATCAACGAATCTAGTTTAACTTCCAGCTAAATGCCAATGGTATAACGGTATAACTGTTGGGTGTAGTAGAAATTTTAGAATAAGAGTCTTTAGCCAGGCCTATAAACTAGCAAATCTGGGCCTATCTATAGGCCCGTACTTCAATGCTGGTAAAGGAATAGTACCGGTAGTAGGGCGTTCCTAGAATTAGAAGTAACACTGTAGTATTAGGAGACAACAGGCAACAAATCTTAGCAAATCAATTTCATGATGACATGACAACAGTCAGTGATCAGAGTCTGACTGTGGCTGCACTTCAGGCCCTGACCTAACCGTGTCCAGCCCCACTGGAAAGCCACAGTAGGCCAATATAACTGTACCCTGGATATGGTACAAATGGTTCCTCAGACAGTGTAACTCAGGCCTGGGGACTGTTGGTACCAGCATATTGATAATTGTTTAACAAAACTGGTGCGGATAGTACGTAGCTTTAGGATTTCTTCTTGGTACCGGTAATCCTTAGACATATCCAAAAATATGTTGTAGGCATTTGACAAAGTGTAGGCCCTATGGCAGTCAAAGACAAAGCTAGTGTAGGTGGTCATCCAAGTTCTTCTCAATACTGTCAATGTGTGTATGAATAATAGATACCACTTGGTGTAGATCCTACCACTGTAAAACTAGTAGTTACGTGTACCTACTGTACTAGTGTACTTCTCTAAACTATGCAAGAATTTATTTACAAAATCTACAGTAGATAGATAAACATAAAGATTCTGACCACACAAAAACTGTGTCTAGATCTTTCTTTATAGATACAGATCTGAGGTAGATGTAGACCTTGTAACCAGGATGCTCATTGATCAGACCTAGTAGAATCTAAGGTCATTAATCCCATACTATGGGCCTACATGTTGAAATGAGACAACACAAATGAATTGTCTTTTTGTTCAATAATCAAAAACTTCAAAAAAAAAAAATAAGGTCTGCGTACATGTGTAGTGCATAATCATGTTAATAGATTTCAAATTTGATACAGATGCCAGAAATAACATGTAATATATGTAACATATATACTCAAACAAGAGCTGTGATGCACACTTTTTATTTTGTATTCACATCATTGATTGCAGTGTTACAACCAGACTTCTGAACCTTGCTACAAAGCCCAGAGTCAGACCGCTGAACTTTAGCCGGTCCAGAACCAAGCTGCTGAGTACGTCCCCACAAGAGCTAGACTTCTATGGAAGTCCAGCGAGCTCGTCAAGATTCATCTAGGGCAAAATGCAAGTGTTTTAGTTTAAACTTTTAACTACTATACAGCATTATGTGTATTTTCTAAAACTGCAATTACAACATTGTCTCTGAATTCTTAGTTGCATAGTCACAATCAGGAGAAGTTAAAAAGAAACAATGGTTGTTGTTATGTCAAACTAGATAATTGAAAATAAGCATTTTTTTTTTTTGTTTGTTTTGGTAGTCATAATGTTGTAATCAAAAGTGACATTTCTAGGAATTGTATGCATTTTTTTTTAACTTGACATACTGATCAAACCAAAAAGATTAATATCATGAAACTGGGTGGACCCACTTGTCTTCATTTAAAGAAGTCAATTTAGACCTGTGGGAGGGGGAAGGGGCAAATACTGTATAAGGGTCAAGAGGATCAGGATGGAAAGTTGTCATAAAAAGAAAAAAATGCTGAAAGCAATCAGTCATCAGATGACAATTACACTGACAAGTATTTCTCTGTCTTCATTTGTTATCGTCAATGATTGTTTCCCAGCACAAGAAACAAAACTGAGTTATAAAGTACATACAATAGTGTACTGTTCAATTTCCTTAATTCAGTACTGAAATATTTTCATGCTCTTACAAAGCTGCAAACAGGAATACCCTGCATTATCTATGATTTGAAACTAGTACACCTCCTTTTCACAACTATGCATTTCCTCAGTTCATTGTTGGTTGCAAATAGATTCTTTGATGGAGACTGCCAAGAAGCATCTCCAATATGCTTCAATCACCCTGCGAAATGCAATACATGTGTATGCTTTTAATCTTTATTATGATATTATAACCCCAAAGTATAACTCTCCTTGCATTTGAATGAACTTTAAACAGTCAAGGACCAGACAATAGTAGAACTTCATCCAGCTGTAGAGAGACAGGCTGCAGCTGAGTCTCATCCAGGTGTATGGCGCGACTGCAGCTGAACTTCACCCAACCAAGAATCAGACTGATACACTCCATCCAATTCAGAGGTAAGGGCAGGAGAGCAAGGTGTTCATCAAATGGTCAAGTGACTTTTGGATGGACGTCCTGCTGTCTTTATTTGGTATGTTCAGTAATTATTTCATAGCTCCGAAAACAAACTTGTCTTGTTCTTTGATGTACTGTGATTATCTGTGATTACAACCTCCATTTCTTATATCGAAACAACTTCCTGCTATTACAATGTTAAAAAAAACAATATTCTGCAGAGTTAATCATTTCAACCTGTAAAAACTCCTTATTATAGCTTGTCACTTGATACTAGTAAATCATTCAATCTTTCAACATCAGTTGTGGGGCTTTTCAGTTTGATGTTATTGCTAGTTATAGTGAAAGCCAGAAATACACCCATCTCTAACATACTTTCTAATCATACCATGTCAGGCACTCTGTGTTTTGTTTGTATAATCTTAGCTGTTCTTGTATTTGAATAAACTCCAAACAGGCAAGGACCAGAAAACAGGTGAACTTCATCCATTTCAGAGTGAAGGACTAGGGTCAAGGTGCAAATGGAAAAGGCCCAGACATGGATATTCCACTGTCTTCATTTGGTATGTTCAATGATTTTTTTTTTTTTTTTAGCTCTTAAAACAAGCAATGGACTAGAAACTGTATACATGTATTGACATCCATCTATAAAAGAACACAGGCATGCTTTTCTCAAATAATTGAGTCTGAAAGTATTAAGACTTTCCCTAAATAAACAACTTCAATAAAGATTGAAGTCAACCAATTTCAGGTGATGGCTTATGAGATGCAGGGAATTCATTCTGTTTCATTGAAACAAGGTTTGCTGAGAAATTTTAGCTTTTGCTCAGATTGATTAAAGACACCATAGCACCGGTATTTTCTCAGAAGCCATGACGGTCTGAACTGAGTCAGAAGTCCGTTTCCAGGGGGGCTATACGCTCCAAAATGTGTGTTTCCGGCCGAGTTTAACGCCGCCCAAAGAGTGAGTTCAAATCATGAAATATCAAACATATTATCAATGAAGTGTTGATATGTGTAGTTAAAGCAAAAGCTGTAAATTTCGATGCAAAACTTTGTGTCGCAGTGTACAGATTAACTGTCGTTCGCACAGTACAGTGTGCATTAACCCGTTGAGGACGGTTTGATTTTGCTACAACACGCATTTCCCATAGACACCTGGCCGAGTATACTCGGGACTCGTCCTCAACGGGTTAAGTATTCGGGTGCGTTTGGAATTTGGGCGTAGCCTTATCGCCTACGCTTACTCGTAGGCTAATTGCGGTTTGTTTTGGCTTGTCATCTTACGGTCAGAATCTGACCTTAATGTCTTTTCAAAAGGAAGATTTAATCCAAGTAGTGTTGCAATTAAGCACAGGGACACAAAGTATTGCACAGAAATGAGAGGAAATAAGTATATGTACACATGTGTGCCTACATACATGTAATTGTGTACAATGAACATTCATGTTCAGAAAATGTGTATATGAAGCTACAAACGTGTAGTCCAAAATATGCTACATGTGAAGTGTGATATATCAGTTTAAGTTGATATGAATGAACCTCAAAAATGGATGAAATATTGCTCATTCGAAGTAGGTCACTGTCATGAGGTGAAAATTTGGCACCAAAAAAGAAAGTTGAAAGTGGCTTTCAAACAAAGAAATTTGGTTTTGGTTAAAGTGCAGAATTGCATGTAGAAATTAGCTATTTTATCTGGACAAGAAGTCTCGAATTTGAATGAAAATTAGAGCAATATTTCATACACATTTCCATGAAAAGGTTTAATCGTGGTTGGTTGATTAAGCAATGTTATGCTGTGCTATTTGATTCGGTACGGTTGTGGTAAAGAGCTCACATAGTACCAGGGCTCTGTGTCGCAAGTTATCTGGTCACAGCTCTTTGTTCTTTGGTTTAATTAATGCATCAAAATGTCTGATAATTATCTTCAAAGCAGACGAAGCAGATATATGTAAAGATTGCGGGCTAACTTTGTAATTGGAAATTGCACGATAAAGCAAGTGAATTTAATTTGAAGTCAGATGTAACAAAATCCTGAAGCTATGATTGATATAGCAGATTAGAAGTCTCAAGTGAAAATGATTCAAGGAATGAGACTTTAGTTAAGCAAGGTTATTTTGTGAATCTGAACATCTTCGTTAGAAAGAAGTTCTAGGTATTTAATCGAGTTCATGAAAGACTTATGAATATTAATGAGCCTTCATTGTTTTGATATAAAAGAGATGTATTGACGGTGTAAATTTCTGGTCGATAATTTGATATGGCATAATCTCATACCGGTTTCACTCTGAAAGTTATGAAACAGTCGCTCATTGATTGGTTAAACAGTGACTCATGTAATAAGACAACACATTGTCAACAAATGATGTACTCATCTGAATGCTTGAATGCTAATGCATTCTTTGCATCTTTGTTTTGATTGCAGATTGAATAATATAGCCATTATACAATCCAAAAGCGGCGTCCGTCTTCCTTTGTCAGTGATCCACATTCTTTCATATTCTAGCTATTATTGTAGACTAGGTGACAGGCCATCTCACCTCTTATGTGGACTGTTCTATAAAGAAGTAATGAAGAAACTAGTGCATTTATAGACCCTGTTTGGATGTTGTTTTTATGCTGAAGTCTGTGTAGTTCGTAATTGGGACTTCAGTATTGCTATCAATAAATGAAATTGATAAATGCATTGGCATAGCAATGCAGCTGACTTGTTGCATAACCTGTTGAATCATATTTCAATTTACACGAAGTAAGTTACAATGCTGTACAACAAAAACAAAAAAATCGATTTAGTGTCTGCTGACATGAATGTAAATTTCTGTCAAAGGAGTGTCTTTATTTGCAATTAAATTCCCAGATTGCATGTGGGTCATGCCTTTAGAGAAAGATTTTTCTGTTATCAGAATGAAACTGCGAGACGAAGTCGCGTGTATGAAAATCTAGACATTTTTTTTTTGTTGCTTGATTTATAACTGTTGTTTACATATCGCTGAGCACTGAAAAGCAGCTCTGCATATCTGTGCTAGTTGTGTGTGCATTCATTCAATCGAAACCCTAGCTACTTTTGCCATTCTGTATGAGGCACAGTGAATGTTATTTGAGTGTCATAAAATTTCAGGATGTTACCAATGTTGATTGCATTTCTGTATTTTTTCTTGTTTCGCTTTTTTCTTTCGTTTTCTTTCTTCCTTTATCTTCTTTTAAACATAGATTCTCAAGGCATGGACCTTGCTGAGGGTGATGCAGACAAGTTGAGTGCAAGATATGATGGTTTTGGGTGCTATGATTTTTTATTTATTTTTTTTTTTGCCTGCACTGTGATGACAGTCGTGAATGCAGATTTCATAGTGACTTTTGTATAAGATATGACAAAAGATAAGATTTGACAAAATCTTCCAACACAACAAAAATTTCTGAAATACTATGTCTTTCAAGTACATGTAAGTTCAAATTCAAATAAGTTAAATATCAAGTCTTTTGAGGCTATCATGTGAAAAAATAAGAAAAAAGTCTATTGTTGTGTGGTGTAGTTCAAACACATGATAATGAATTTCAAATTCCATGTGTATGCTACAAATAACATGTATAATGTTAAATTTATAAAACATGTTGAGTGTTTATTTTTTGACTGATTCTTTAACTTGTGTTCACATTAATATTATCAGCTTTATCTGATAATCCCTTCACTACTGTTGTTATGAAGCTTTCCATTATACTTTTGTCTCTTTCATGGTACTGGCAATTTTAATCTCTTAAGTAGACCCGATACTTCAGAGCCCATTTCTCAGTATACTTTTCCAGAGTGTGTACTTCCTTCCAACATTCAAATAGCTTAGAAGAATCAATTTCAATTGAGTTATAGACCATTAAAGGCTGAGAGTCTGCTTATGCAGAATGTACTATTTAACTAAAAATCCATGTTTGAGGATTTTTTTTTTCAAATGTAGGGTAACAATTGCAGTATTAGGCATTGAGCTACAACCAGACTGTTGCAGTCTAACCCCTGAACTTCACTCAGAGTTTTGTCGTAGATGAGTCCATAGGCGATCTTATAAGTGATCTGCCAGATATCAACCAAACCAGAAAAAAGACAAATCCCCTTTGAAAAAAAAAAGCAAAGTAAACAAAACAAAATAAAGCAAAAACAAAACAGAAAAAGAATAAGTAGTATAGGGTTTAATCATAGCACCAGGAAAGTCAAACGGATTCATAAGTGAAAGGAGGCATTTTAAAATGGACAAATGCAAATCTCTTTGAGCTTGATTTTATAATTATATCATCATTACTACTGTTGTCATTATTATTATCATCATCATTTTCATTATTACTATTATTATTATCATCATTGTTACATTGATACAGAGAACCTCAGAGTGCAATGAGTGTGAACTGGAACACATGTCAGTATATGCGAGTAAATCTCTGCCATGATAGATTTGCTGGCAGTTCAGCTGCTTTCTTGATTTGCTTGATAAACTATGAAAAATATTTCTAATGACTATGAAAGATATGTTAGCCATCTATTGTCATGTTGCCATGCATTCTTAATATTTATACTTCCAGGCGTGTGACAGCAAACTGTACAATGGTGTATGTAACCCAGTTAGTAAATTTTATTTATCTGTGCAGTTTCATTTGATTTTTTTTTTAATTCAAGTTCCATATTCCACATTCCATTTTCAGGTTTCATATTCCATTTGATTTCAGAGTAAAATATGTATAACACAACATTCAATTTTAGACATAATTTCACAAACGCATAAGGACATGTAATATAATGATGTGTAAATATGAGGAACCTACTAAAAGCAATGCTTGTAGGACTGAAAAGAAGAATAAAGAATCGCTTACTAATCACTGTACTCCTGTAATATAATAAATCTAAAGTGATTTTCAACTCGTAAGTTATTGGGTGACAAAATGCTCTTTTGTATTTGTGTATGTATGAGGGAGAGATTGTGTGTGTGTGTGTGTGTGTGTGTGTGTGTGTTCTTGTCTATGTCTGAATGTTTCCTTGAGTTTTATATTTTGATTACAAGTGTACTTCCTACTGTTTTGCAAGTTCACTTGCAAAATCACAAAAAAAATTCTGCAATATAACTAAATATGACATGATGCAAAACGGTGATGATAAGTTTATTTGCTAGCTGAGAGTTGTGTGAGAGAGACAAAGGCGGCATGTACGTATTTTCCTAGGAGCCCCTCCTTAAATTTCCTTTATGTATCGTTCCCACTAAAGGACAGTGTTTGATGAGGTGGTTCCCCCCATTTACGCTTTTAAATAGAGACGACACATCTGATATAGAAGGATACAGAAAAAGATATACTGAAACATTAAATAGACCGAAAGTCATAGAGCTCCAATGTACAAGACGGAATCACACCAGAAAATGCTAGAAATGATGAAAAAACACTGACCTAATGAACACTAAAATTTTGTTTTTTTAATTGTTG
Organism: Diadema setosum; assembly: GCF_964275005.1. Taxonomy (NCBI): domain Eukaryota; kingdom Metazoa; phylum Echinodermata; class Echinoidea; order Diadematoida; family Diadematidae; genus Diadema; species Diadema setosum. The sequence continues at coordinate 36,986,509 of NC_092687.1, forward strand.
CTTTTCATGTTGAAGTTTTTTCTTTCTTAAGAACCAAATGATATGAAAAAGGGGAAGAATAGAGAGCACATAGGTACATGTACATACTATATTAACAAGAACACAACTTGATTTGTCAATGAACCATGGAAATCCACAGAACGAGGGGAAAAACAACAAATTACGTCTATATTATTTTGTTGTTTTGGCGTGGTACCTGGTCTAAAACTCCAGGCATGACAAAAGAACATTTACATTTTTAGAGCATGGGCCGAACCATGTAATAAGTGACAAATATCATCATTCCCATTGACTTACACGCGTTGCGCCTACGCGCCGAGATTCGACGAAGTGACGCACAGCGGGATTTGTCACTTCGTCGTATTTTCCCTTATACACGGGGTCTGTTGCGACACGGATTGTCGCCCCTACACGGATTGTCGCCTCCTGCTCGGGGCGACAATCCGTGACGGGCGTTGGCGGCACGGATTGTCGCCCCCTACACGGATTGTCGCCTGGCGACAATCCGTGTAGGGGGCTGGCGGCACGGATTGTCGCCCGCCCTCGAAGCACATTTTGCTGGGTAATATCGTTCTGGACATAATCATTGAAATACTAACACATAACTTACATGGCTACATCCATGCAAACATGCCATGTAAAAAGTCATGGTGAGGTTTCAAGGAAGTGTGTATGTGCGCGTGCAAAATGATAATTTAGTGTCCGTTTGTGCGTGTGTGTGTGTGTGTGTGTGATGGAAGAATGTGTTTATTATGTCAGTTTTTTGCGTATGTGTTTTTTAGCTGCGCGTGGGGAGGGATACCTATTAAGCTGCTGCTGGCATAAACGTTGATATTGATTTTATCAGCAGCTTTGAATTTGATGAGTTTGTTTGGCAGATTTGTATTTATGAATTCGGAGTGGAGCTTGCGTGCGGGCAGATGCTGCTTTTCTGCATACGGTCCATTATGTCTTATTTATCAACATTGGGAAATCGTTTCACCAGGCTCATTCGTCCGAAGGCTCATTCGTCCGAAGGCTCATTCGTCCGAAGGCTCATTTGTCCGAAGGCTCATTATTCCGAAGGTTCGTTATTCCGAATTTCATTTTTGGATCAACGAACCTCTAGGTATAGGGAATTGCGTGTTTCGGATAAATGAAGCCTCGGAAAAAAAACGAAACTTCGGAATAACGGAACCTTCGTGTGTGTGTGTGTGTGTGTGTGTGTATTTGGGTTGGTGAATGTGGGTGTGGGATGATTTAGGTTTTGTTTAATCAGGGGTTGGTGGGTTGGGGATTGGATTTGAAGAAGGATAGTTATAAATGGTATGACAGATGTTGGTAGGATTTAATATTTAGGATAGATGTAGGCCCTAGATTTGTTTCGGATGGGGAGGGGAGGGGGTGGTTGGGTTTTTTATGACTGATTTCATTCTAGATTCGTGTAATGTATTTGTGTGCTTTTTTATGTATATGCCCTTGTAAGTAAGAAGGTGTTACATGATCCAAACCAATGTATTCAAGGAATATAGGTTTGGTAGGGCCCTACATGTCAAAATTTTCTCGTGAAGAAATTGTTAGTAGGGTTGGTCTATAATCGAGTTATCTATGTTGAAGTGAGATTATTTGTGGTATAAATTGACAAATGGATTTGTTCTGTTTCGAATTGCCATTTGTAACTTTTTTTTCATGTTACACCCAGAATGAGTCGATTTATGAATGATTTGAATGAAATCAATGAATATCAAGGAAAAAAGTGTTGAGTTGGTTTATTTGCATTATGAGGATTTGTTTGAGTGTTTGTTGGTGTTTGTTTATATTACGTATGTATTAGCGGTGTGCAATGGCAGTTCGTTTGTGCTAAAATCAACTAACGATTGACAAATTTTTTACGGCATGTGGAAATTATTCGCTCATGCATAAAGCATGCCAAACCTATTCTGGGACAAAGAATAGTGGTATGGACGTTCTAGTTTATAAGACTGATGGAAGAAAATGACTGCAGTGAAAAATGAACAAAGACAAATAACATTTGGGGAGGGTACCTCCCTCGTATGTATTTTCTCTCGGTCTCTCTCTCGCCTAGCCCGCCTCACCGCTGATATTGGTTCACACACCCATATAGTCCGGCAGCCAAGGGGGGTAAGGTTGCATTGGAATGTTATAGTTTTTTTTTTTATTTATATTGACTGTTAAGACCTTCTCTTTTAACAATCCACATGCTGGAGCTCTGTCAGCATTGAGCAATTTGAGATATCCGCGGAAATCCAGAAATGCTATTTACTTTCTTTTAACCCCCCTAGTACATCAAAAATGGGCATTGAATGTTTTTAGGGATGGAGAATTCATATCTGAGGTTAGTTTCAGGATATTACTATGTTTTGATGTCTTAAAATAAAATGGCGGCCATTTTTCAAGATGGCCGCCATATAAACATACTGTAATGAAGACTACGTAGAATCGCACAAAGACCTGACTTATCATTTAAGTTTTCCTTTTTTTTTTTGTGGACAAGGGAGGTGCATAATGTAACAAATTTATGAAGATTAAGGCCTGTAAAGCTTAGATTCATTGATAAAAATAATACAGGTTACCTGTTATAACGAAGTCGCTTATAACGAATGACCGCTTACAACAAAGCAATGCTATTCTCTGTACATACAAACCTATAGCACAGCGATTCGCATACAACGAAATTTGCTTATAACGAAGTATTTTATGTGATCCAAGGCATTTCGTTGTAACAGGATTCGACTGTAGTATTACAGGGGCCGCGGAACCGGAGGGGGGGCCCCCCCCCCCCCTCCCACACACACACACACATACTTTTGGTTCGTGAAAAAAAAAAGAAAAAAAAATCGGGGAAAAATCAAAATACCCGGCCATGAATATGAATATCCCAAGATTCCGCCCTTACATAAAGTTCCCGTCTAAGCACCAGCATAACAAAAGCGGGGGGAGGGGGATGGGGGGGGGGGATGTGGCAGTCGCCCCCTTAAGATTCTGAATAATTCTGAGTGCACAAGACTTCTCACTTACATTCCGAAAAAAATCAAAAGTTCCGTCATTTACAAGGGGAATATCCCCTTTTAATCAACCCTTTCCTCTCTCGGTTCCCCCGATCATTTTTTTTTTTTAAATACTTTCCCAAATATTCCATCATATGCGTATACGAAATATAGATCTCAATTTCAATTTTAAAAAGGCAAAAGCTCCCTGTACGGGGAGGGTGAGGATAGCACTCTCCCACACTTTCTCCCCATCCCCCCCCCCCCCCTTTCAAACAAGTAGACTACGGCTACACTTCGAGTTTTCTAAACACATACGTGTACCACAAAATGTGTACACAAAAACGTTTAACTTCAATTAAAATATACAGAATCTCCCTCATGTAGGAGGGAGAATAGGGCTTATCCCCTCCCACATCATCCTGCTATGTCTCCTTCTGTAGACTTGCACTTCTCTATTTGACAAATTTTCAGATATGCCAACAGAAGTGTGCGCCAGATTGTTGAATTTCAGTTCTAAAAGTGAAAAAAAAAACCTCCCTCGAATATGGGAGAGGTATCTTGCCACCCTCCCGTTGATTGGTCCCCTTTATAGACTAAGTACACTTTGGGGAATGGCAATTTCCGAATTTCCCACAAAAAGTGTGCTTCAGATCGCGTTATTTCAGTTTTAAAAACTCAATAGCTCCGTCGAGTGGGAGGGGGCATCCCCTTCCCACACCCTCCCCCTCTACACTTTGTACATACACACAGGTGATGCACATGCGGAATAATAGCTAAATCCCATGATTTTTCTATTAACAATTCCCTGAAAAAAGCCCTAATTGTTTCCATTATTTTATTTTTTTTTTGGGGGGGGGGAGCTAGAAAAAACTCCAAGTATTGCAACAAAAGTTTGCACCAGATCGCTGAATTTCAGGTCTGAAAATGTAAAATCACCTAGCAGTGTGGAAGGAGAAATATCCCTTATGTACACCCTCGACGTGTGCATTCCTTTTCTGTTTGATTGCTTTACAAGAGACAGCGTTCATGAAATTCATTAATTAATACAAGAAGTTTATTCAAATGCTACCACTAATGTCTTTATAGGCAAGTTGTTCAATAATAATCGACATCTAAATATCCTGCTACCTTAATTAAACAAGTGTGGCCGTTTCAAGTCCATAAGACGCGCAAAAACACGCATCAAATTGCGCCATTTACAACATAAAAATGCAAAAAGTTCTCACCCTGGGAGGGGGACACACCCTCCCCCTCTTTTCGCTCGGCTCGCTCGGCTCGGTCGCTTCGCTCCCTCATAATACAGCCCCCCCCCCCCCCCTTCTTGGCATGACCTTGACACCCCCGCCCCCCCCCCCCCCAAAAAAAAAAAACTGGAAACCGTTTTCAAGGTATCTTTTTGATATGATTTTTTAGATACTTCTTGATTGTTTTGAAAGTGATCTCTTTTGAGTGATACAATATAATGATCAAACTGGAACCCTAATGACGGTTGAAGATTTTTCTTTACATCACCCTGCTGTTGGAGGATCTGTCCTTGCTGAAGAGTAGTGTGAAACAATTCAACAATCCTACCTGAATGAAGTGCTTGTTCCCTTGTAGTGTCACCATTGGTTATACTGCTACAGGTGATAAAACAGATCTTCTGCTCTAGCAAGAACCAAATATTTAAGTTTGTCTACTACTTTATTTGGTTCAGATGTATGGATCATGTTCCTGAATATCAGTCTTTTTCCTGAAGATACTGTTTATGCATCTATTTCATCTGTTTCTTCTGGATGGCTGGTAATATCTCTTGTCTCTCTCGTTTGGTCATTGTGACAAGAATATTGAGCCGTTACAGGGCAGAAGTATTCAAAAAAATCTTATCAAAAAGATACCTTGAAATTATGTGTATACCAATGTATACAGAAAAGCAACATGACTATTTTGAAATACTTCTGATAATACTACAGTCGAATCCTGTTATAACGAAATGCTTGGGATCACATAAAATACTTCGTTATAAGCGAATTTCATTGTATGCGAATCGGTTGTATTTACAGAGAATCGGGACTCAGCTAGCATTGCTTCGTTGTAAGCGGTCATTCGTTATAAGCGACTACGTTATAACAGGATTAACCTGTATTGTTTTTTATCAATGAATCTAAGCTTTAGGCCTTAATCTTCATATTTTTTTTTTTTTTACATTATGCACCTTCCTTGTCCAAAAAAAGGGGAAAACTTAAATGATAAGTCAGGTCTTTGCGCGATTCTACATATAAAGTCTACACTACAGCATGTTGATGGCGGCCATCTTGAAAAATGGACGCCATTTTATTTTAAGACATCAAAACATAGTAATATCCTGAAACTAACCTCAGATTTGAATTCTCCATCCCTAAAAACCTTTCATGCCCATTTTGGATGTGCTAGGGGGGTTAAAAGTAAGTAAATAGCATTTTCAAGATGGCCGCCGGCGGCCATCTTGGATTTCCGCGTATATCTCAAATTGCTCAATGCTGACAGAGCTCCAGCATGTAGATTGATAAAATAGAAGGTCTAAACATTCAATATCACTTAAAAAAAAAACTATAACATTCCAATGCAACCTTAGCCCCCAAATTAGGATTTGGCTGCCGGACTAATACTATTTTTAGATCAACGCTGGTGTGAATTTTTTAAACACGTGCTCATTCACTCTGAAGGCGTTTGTATTGCCACAGTAGCGCCACTATATTCCACATACACACGTAAGCATACAGGCACACGTATACACACAGACAAACAAACCACTACCACTATGACCACCACACATTTCACAGTTTCTACATATTGTATTATTATACTCCAAACACACACACATACACATATTTACACACACACACACACAGTCACACACACACAGACACACACACACACAACAAATCATACACATCACATATCATGCAGCTCACAATACACACACACACACACACACACACGCATAACTTACCAGTCATACCCATCCCACCAAAGCTTAACACCGGAGGAACCACCCCGAGCCCGGGGCGACAATCTGTGACGGGGCGACAATCCGTGTCGCAACAATTTTTTTGCCAACACGGATTGTCGCCTTCGAGGTCAAAAACTTGGAACTGCACAAGCGTCACGGATTGTCGCCAGGCGACAATCCGTGTAGGGGGCGACAATCCGTGCCGCCAGCGATCGTCACGGATTGTCGCCCCGAGCAGGAGGCGACAATCCGTGTAGGGGCGACAATCCGTGTCGCAACAGGGTCTATGGAGATCGCATAAAGGGGGAATTCGACGAACTGACGTTCCTTGTTTCCACATTATTCTCATTAACATTAGCCTTTGTTTCTCTGTGAAAACAACATTTTCTGAAAGCCTAACTCTTACTCTCACCACTTTCCAAACATCTCATCAGTTTGATGGGGAGAAGGTATGAAATTAGTGCAGTGACGCTACCCATTTTTTTCAAATGCGATTATCTCGGAATTGTGTTTTTGCGCTGCACGGCGGTTTTCGTCGGTTCGCCGTATCACCGACGATATATATAATTCATGAAAAATTGATATAGTTAACATAAATTTATATGTATTTTTAAACCAAATATACAATATACTTGACATCAAATAGGCACGGTCTTTTTCTAGCTTCCGTCCGTGTTGCATACTTCTTAGCCACTCTCGCGCGCGAATTCTTACCATACTAATGTACACAGTACTCCGTCTAGCTGATTTTGCCGAAGTTAACCTGTGCATGAGAGAGTCGAATTCTTCAAAGAAAATATTGTTTGTATCTCAATATTTCTGTAAGTAGTCAGATATCGCCTTTCCTCAAAAAAAAAAAAAAAAAAAAAAAAAAAAAAACGATGACGTGAGCCGGGAAGGGTAAATACAGGGGGTCGTAGGGATATGATTTCGCTCCACTTTGCCGTGCATGTCCAGTCGGCACTGGCAGCAGCTAGCTCCGTGGCACTGTACTGCAGTCTAACCCCGGCTGCAGCCCCACGGTAAATGAAACATAGCTAGCCACTTTCCTTACCTCTCTACGCTTTTTTCCCTCGGTTCTCTTCGAAGTCGATGCTCGAGGTGTTTGTGTTTTATAACTCATGTGAGCAAATGGTCGGGATTGTATCTGGCTTCAGGAGTTTTCTCGGTTTATAACCGAGGGCCACAGCCTGCCGGTCCACGTAAAAGCATCGCTTCTCAAATGGTCCACGCACAGGTAGGTCACAACACGATATCGAGATTTTGTAGGCCCTAAGTTTCTTATGTTCAGCATCGTTGTACCGAGATTTCCCCGGTATACAGCTCACCTTTCACGATACTTTTGTGGGTCTGCGACGGAAAAAAAAAAAGACTTTCCTGGGAAAGTTTCTGCACGATTCGAGCAAAACTACTGATGTAAGATAGCCTGACCAGACGACGCTGAATGCGGTCGCCCCTATAGTGTACTACAATGCAGGCCTGTAGCTGTGTAGAACCGTGTCTACCTACAATCTGTACGTACTAGAACATGCAGAGCGGCGACAGGGCTGCAGCTGCGCTTGTGATAGACTGGAAAAGTGTGAAGGGCAAACCGCGTACGGGGTATCTACCGTAGATCTAGTTGTACCGTCCACACGTGTACTGTGCGAATGTAATACACAACACACACACACACACACACACACACACACACACACACACACAACATAGAAACAATGTCAAATACTACCAGTAGTAGCCACCGACGTCTTCATGCATCCGGGTAACTAGGGAGCGTACGGATAACGAGCAGAACACGGCTGGGAAGAGTTGTGCCTCGGTGACGTCTGACTCTCCGCCAGGACTTGCTCATTAGCATATTCACCATGCAGATTCACACTTTTTCAACCAAAATTTACGAGCTTATTTGGTGATTTGAAAGTTTGTTTTCGGTGAAAGTAGTTCATTGGAGGTACCAACAACAACATATTTTTTTTTTAATTTCGTGAGGACTGCTTCCCTTTAAAGCATGTGGTTGCTCAAACCAAGGAGGTTTAATACATCGGGGTTCCAACTGGCTGCAATTATTCAAACAGTTGTCAGAGTTCTATTGATGTACAAAAGAATTCCACATGTGCACTTGTGCCTTTGATGATCGATGTTCCAAGCCGCCGTCTTGCTGAGCAATCTGAAGATTCATTTTGAACGTAATCATAATGTTGGCCATATTTTGCTTATTTTCCGTGAATTCCGTCCAGAAATTTACGCAAAAGTGTAAATCAGAGCTGTATCATGTGAAAATATTTAAAACTGTACCATCCTGGAAAGCTGCCTTTATCACTTTTCCGCTTAATTTCCGCAAATGAAACTAATATGGAATAGTCTTCAAGTATAATTCTTTATTGATAGATATATCAGATTAGTGCCCGGGTATGCCTATTCGAGTAATTTTCATCTATATTTCAGCATTTTTTGCTCAATTTCTATTCGCGCATCCTCGTGTCTTTACCACCTACCTTTCATAAGAAGGGATAGCGAAAAGTAATTACCATCACAAAGACATATCCTCCTTTGAAAGTGGCTGGTGATTATGCAATGAGACACGAGTCAATTGTCTTCCTATCTGAGCGGCAGATCCAGTTTGCCACATGCTTCAAATATTTTTGAGCGGCGGCTTCGAACATCTAGCTAAGAAAATAAGACGGTTGTGACTCCATTCTCTAGAACCTCCCTGCTCAAACAATGCATTGAAATGGTTTGATTCCTATCTTTAATGTAATTGGCGTCAATACACTGTTGTTGGAGGTAAACATTCCAATTCAAGATCGATCTCAGCTGGGGTGCCGCAAGGCTCAGTCTTTAGGCTCCCTCCTGTTCACAGTATATATATCAAAGATTTGCCATCAAGTGTTAAAACCGGTAACATCTATATATTTCCAGATGATACTACTCTGTTAGTTGGCGGGTCAACTGTTGAATCAATATAGAACCAGTTACCTCAACCATTGGAGGAGGTGAAACAATGGACGACAACAAATAAGTTAGTATTGAATACGCAAAAAACAAAGGTGATGCTGGTACGTAGGTTCCCGGCAAAGACTAAATACGTTACCAAGGAAGAAATTGAACGTTAGAATAGATAATATAGAAATAGATTGTGTAGAACAAAGCAAATGTCTTGGTGTTGTTATCGACGAAACTTTAAGCTTTAAACACCACAATAATGCTGCAGTGAAAGTCATGCAACAAAAGTTCGGCATGATTAGACGAATAAAGCATTTATTTACTCCGAACCAATTAAGCATATTATACTGGGGGGGGGGGGGGGGTAGTTCTACCTCATGCAATGTACTGCTCAACTCTTTGGTCATCCGAATTTAATCATACTACTATAAACAAATTGCATAAACGTGCTGGTTATATGGTTAGTGGATATACTTGGGATACCCCATCTGATCAAGTGTTACAAAACCTCGGGTGGTGTACTGTCGAAACACTATTTAAGAAAAATATCGCCATTATGATGTACAAATGTGTGAACAGCATTGCTCCATCAATATTGTGTGAAAGGTTCTGCTTTAACGACAATGTATCTTTGCGGATAACTCGCAATTCAAACATAAAATTAATAAGGAAGCCACTGTGTAAAACAAATTTCTATCAAAAAAACCTTCATTAATATCGGAGGAGAAGTATGGAACTCTCTTCCTGATGAATGTCGAAATGCAAATTCGCTTTCCATATTTAATAGTGAGTTGGGTCGTGTTACGTCTCTACTGTGATGTCAAGCTAAAAACTGTACGTACCCCAGCTCAGTGAAACAATCTCGCCACAGTCATATCCTTTACAATGTGCGTTGCATTTATTTTGTACTTGTCGTATATAGTGTTGCCTTCTTTTAAGCTCTTGCCGCGCAGTGCACCTACATACTCAAACACTCATCGTACTTACAAACCTACATACACACACACACACACATACACACTAACACACACACACACTCACACACACACGCACACACACACATACACACACACACACATACACAAGCATACTTGTACAAACATCTACATAATCATAACTCTTCAGTACATTACCATAGCTTTGCAGATCTATAATTTCAGTTGTTTTTGTAATTGAATTGAAATTGTGTTATTTCACTGCAGTTACATAAATATCTATATAATATTGATGATTTTACAGTTCATTTACGGTGTCTAATAATGTCTATTGCATTGTTGTATTCAGTTTTAATTATCGTTTAATGATTTATATATTCTGTAACATTTTACAGCTAAATGTGTTTATTCTTCATACAATTTTGCGTATTTTGATGTTCTGTATCGTACATTTTATGTGTTTGTTTTTTTTAAGGGCCTTGCTGAAAAACAACAAAAATAAGAAAAAAATTCAGGAAGTAGTTTACAAGTGTATACACACATATTGAAAATATCATAAAAATGACTAGAAATGTCTCTTTGGCGACCAGCTGGTATGCCTCCGCCATTATTATCCTAATAGGTCTATACTACGTCTTGAAAATTTGTGATGACATTTACATCTAAATGGAAAATATTAAAATGTGTTGAGTGTTCATTTTCCTTTAACTATATCTAATTAAATGAAAGGCTACATTTTCTTAGAGAGCATGACATTTGAGATTTGAGAACTTTTACTTGACTTTAAGTCTATGCATACGGCAATTTCAAGGTATAGAGAAAAAGTGTGATTTATGTATGAAGTAGTAAATTGTTAGAAATTTTACCTAGCCGTTCACCCTTGACCTTTGATCCTATGACCTTGAAATTCCTAAGAGAATCACTGTCAAGCAGAACATACATAAATATTAGTTGCATGATACTTTCAGCCATTTCCGATATATGGATGAATTCGAAGTGAAATTTAGCACTTTCTCTTGACCTTTGGCCTTTTAACATTCTTTGATGTTCTTGGCCAAAAACTTCGTAGATAATCTCTATTGGGTAATACATGTATACTCCAAGTTTCAAGGAAGATCCTGCAAGCAATGCAAAATATGATGGAAAATTGAAATTTAATGACTTGTTCTTGACTTTTAATCCCTTGATCTTTGACCTCATGACCCAGAATTATCTAAATAATCTCTACCAGCTAGTACATGCATATTGTGTACAATGTTCCATGAGGACACCTGGAGCCATTTCCGCGATATGGAGAAAAAAAAATGAAATTTTTAGATTTTCACTCAGCCTTTGACCTTTGAACTTTGACCTCATGACCAAAAAATCTAACTAGAGAATCTTAATTAGGTAAAACATGTATGCACAAAGTTTCAAAAACATACCTTCAGGCATTGCATATAGATATGTTGTAAATAGTGAAATTTTGAGCATATGACCTTGAGCATCTGGCTCCTAAACTTGATAGGCACAACTTAATCCCCCCCCCCCCCCCTACATATACCTGCCAAGTTTTATTAGGATTCCTCAAATGATTTTTTAGTGATGCTGTCCACAAAATCTATTATGGACGGACGGGCGAACGGACGGAAAGACGGACAACTCGAAAACACAATGCCTCCGGCGACACTTCGTGGCGCAAGCTGTGCCAAAAAACAACAACAAATAAACAAACAAACAAACACAAACAAACAAACAACAACAAAAACATGAAACATTAATAATGTAACAAAAGGGTAGTAATGACGAAACATAATTATCTGATTGTGAAAGATAACCATGAACGAGTGAAAAGTGTTTCGTGTAGTGTTTTTTTTTTCCTGATCGGTTTTATTTTGTCTATAAAAAAAAAAAAAAACGGCAGCAACCAAAAAGGATTAGAAAAGGGCAAATAAAACAGAGGGAAATATATAAGAGCATGAGGAGCAGATTCTCGGTAGTTCCTTATAAGTCTTCTAAGACGTCTAGATCTCACTGAAATGATGTCGTGCGTTAAAAAGGTCAGGAAATTGACTCACGTATAGGGTTATTGTACCCTATCTCTGTTATGATAGTATATTCCATACTATCAATCAAATACGGATCCACGATATTCATATGAATATTATTAAAACATTTGGATATGTCAATAAGAATTAAAGACTGCTGCAACTTTATAATTAGCAAAGGATCTGTTTCAATTACGTACGGCATAATGTTAATGACCTTGTTTGGTTGCTTGTTTGTTTGTTGTCCTTTGGAAAAAAAGAAAAATCTATCACTAAAATTCCCTAGTCAGTATTGAACTCGTTACCCGAGGTGCGGGTTTATGATACCAGTTATAGTTTTGTCAATAATTGATACGATCTTAAACCTTAGCAGTCATGTCGCTGTTGCGGTGTGGTTTTCTTTTTGGTTGTTGTTGCTTCTGTGGCTGTTTTGTTTTTGTTTTAATCTGCAGCGTTTATCTCGATGTTATGTTTTCATTAAAAAAAAAAAATTGAAAAAAAAAATCCACACACATGATATACACGCACTCACATACATATATGAATGATTCACTTTAGTGACTAAAGTGGCAATCAAGTTCAATTCAAGTTCAATTTAGAAGTATTCTTTCAATGAAGTCATTCTGATAACATTATGCATTTTTGTCTTATCGTCATGGGCGGAAAAAAAAAATCTTCTACACTTCATTCATTAACCTCATCATAATATACAATACATATACAGTACATCGACAAAATATTTACAATAAATGCTACAAAAATGTCGAATTCAACACTTACGTCAGATGCCGCCGTCATATACCATATCCAAGGGAAACCGTTAGCCAGCGGCAAGTCATACAGACGATTTCATGTAATTTTCATGATTATGGTTGACACCTTATAATATATAGAAAACAAAATCACGGCATTTGTGCTGTATCTATTTTTTGGTATATTTTACTCTCATCGCGAAAGTTTGTTTGTTGGTTTGTTGCTGTTGTTGTTGTTGTTGTTTACTTCAACTCATTTCTTGTCTTTGTTCAATTCGCGTTTGCATAATTATCCATTTCCCTTTTACTTGTTAAATGAAATTAATTTACCTTTTTGTAGGTAAGAAGTTAAATAATTACATTTCTTGAATAGTTCTCCGAAATGGATGGGCGGAGAACGAAAAGTCATGCCAATGCTATGGGCTTCGATATTATTGTTTTGTTGAAACGACAATGCAATAAACAACAATGAAGCGATAGCGATATAAAACATCAATGCAAAAGTGCATTCGCCCCTAATGACTTAGATGCCCCTCAATATTGTCAACGTTATGGTAATAAGTGTAGTTTTGGTTTCACATCCTTTGAAGAAAAGATTTATTTGATGAAGACAAAGAATGAGTGTGACTGCCAACCGCTTATTCATTGTATCATAAACTACATAACTTTCTATGCATTCTTTTCTCGCTCCGTAGCCCATTAATCATCTTCCCTGGAATTGTATGCTAGTACTGCATGTAGTTTAGCTTTATATACATAATATTGTTCCGTGTACATGATTTACAGCATGACGTTATTAATCATCTAATAGTCGTATCTAGTTGCCAATAGTACTTATATTTACACGCATTAGTATGTCTTAAATGGATCCACATTTTGTACATAAATGTTATGATCGTTTCCAATCATTATCTCCATTTCGAGAAAAGCATGATGAGGGAAGAAAAGGTACCTCTGTAATTTATAGTACATCATGTCTTTTCTAATACAAATATTATCATATCAAATGTTTGCCGATTCAGGAGTCACACTCTCCAGTAAATAATTATTGATACAGAATAAAGGAAATGTTCGGCTCTGATCTATACATTGGCCCATTTGTTCGCTATTGTATGACGGCGAGTGGCGTTAGCTTATTAAAGTCAATCTTCGTGTTGAATTCGTGTGTTCATTTTGGTCTTCGTAACGTCATCGTGACTGTACATCTTGTCAAAGCGTATTACCTTCGTCTTTACTTTGTGTGATCACAGGTGCAGCCGAAAGTAAAGGGGGAAATTTCTTTCAACTCAAACTTCAAATGATATAGGGAGTAATATGCATAAACATGGTTAAATGAACAGATTTTTTTCTTTTTGTATTTCATTCTTTTACTTTTTTGAGAATTCATAAGACAAATTCAAGAACTAAACATTATTGACAATTTTCTAATTTGAAAAAAGAAACATAAAATTTCTGCCATTTTTGTTCATTATTGCTTCTTCTCTTATATCATTTGAATTTAGTTTTGACAAAAGATTCTTCATTTTCCACCATTATGTTTAGCCTTCATTGATCTTTGGGTCTTTAAAGATATCATAGAGATCATAGGCTTATTTTTGCAAGTTAATTCATGCTGCTTTTTGTGTGAAATTTGTTGTTTGTTTCCATTGTTATATAGAAGAGCGCCTTCGCATGAATGACAACTTGCTCAGTTTTGCTATTTTTACTTTTTTGCCCTGGAAGAGAAAAACAAAGGTGTTCATTCATGCGCAAAGTTTTCCTTTTTGTTGACATACCGCGTTGATAGCCAATTAAATTATCTTTAATATGGTGTATAATAAATTAACTTTTAGCCGAATGTTATATGAGAAATATAATCTCGAAAAGTGTTTAGTTTCTTTCTTTTTTTTTTGCTGAGTGTACAAACGAAACTCACACTGTAGGAACGAACCTTCCCTATACAGTACTGTAATTCGAAATCCACCTTTTCCTCAGATTTTCCTTTGAGTTCTCTTACAAGTCATCCACCCCCCCCCCCCGTCCCTCTCTGCAATGGGTAACATGGTAAAGTGGAACATTATGTGTTCTGATCCTCCCCCCCCCCCCCCAAAAAAAAAAAAAAAAAAAAAAAAAAACACACAAACAAACAAACCGACAAACAAAAAGGAACTTCGAGTTTCGTCTTCGTGCGTGGGTCTTTTGACATCGTTAGACGAACTGTAGGCACTGCGGTATAGTCGTGATAGCAGCTTTAGCTTTTGATTGTCTGGTGACAATTTAGGGACCAACCTCTCGCGAAATTCAAAACCCATATTCGTTTCGCCCTTTTTTGTCTATTTCACTGATCATTTTCACTCAGATTCTTACCAGAGCTTTTGCGTTGCAAGTATTAGACTTGCTACCTGAACCTTGCTTTATTCGTCGACTGCGAAACTATCTTCATGCTCATTCCTCTTTTCTTCATTCTATATGCCTATCATTGCGTTCATGTTGTCACATTTCGAAAAAGTGGCATTTGGACGTTACCGTATTGCCTGTTAAACAAAACTTTGCAGTGTTTCAGAAATATTGAAACACATAAACAATAATCAGGAATCCATGACGTGTCTACATTTCATACTAACTACCTAAATATACTATCACAAAAAGTAAAATCTTGATTATTTTATATTGCCAATCACATGGTTGCGGCAATATGTGCAAACGCCACGTTTGACATTGTGACCGCATATAATCTTCCATCAATGTGACCGCAGATTACGATTCCCGTTAAGATTATTGACCAAAATGGGTTATTTGGGTTGACCAACTCATATTTCTACATTATCTTACATGAGAGAGTAATCGTTATGTTGCTGTACATATTTTTAAAATTAGAAGCTTAAAGGGACTGTACAGTACTGTTTGAGGTGGAGATGCATGTTTTGAACATTCCCAAGTGAGATAATGAGAAACCTCTTATGAAATATGAAAGAGCATGTAATTTTTAAAAGGATTTAACGTTCATTTGATAAAACTTGGTTTTCAAATGGCTAAGATATCCAAAAAAAAAGTGATGAAAATAACAAAAGGCGACTTTTATTAGGATCTCTTTGTTTCACTTTGTTTTTGGATATCTCAGCCATTTCCGAACCGACCTTCATCAACCAAACTGTTGATACATCTCATAGAGTGGTTTTTGCATCACATCTCAAAGAGTGGTTTCTGATTATCTCGCAAAACGTTAAAAGCTAAATCTTCACCTCAACTAGAACTTCACACACCCTTTAAAACAAAACCAAATAGAGATTATTAGCGTTTTTATCTATTTATGTTTTATCTTATTTATCTTTTAGACTTGTTTTCGTCAGTGAGTTGAATAATGCTGTTTGTGAAGGCCCTGCACATTTCGACAATATGCACATGTATTCATAAACATCAAAACAGCATGCCAACAAACTCAATTATAGAATATGTAACATACAAAACACATCATGCAGAATGAAACAATATAATATGATCGTAATTTGCAAAACATGTGTATTAATGATACAGTCTTTCTAATTGCTTTATTATTTGTATCACGCTACATCTATCCTCTAAAAAAAAAATACTGTGTATTTTTTTTTCTTTAGAAGAATAAGTGCTCTCCAGAATTGTGCTGCAAAGAACTGTTAGATGAAGCACGATAAGTTAAATCACCATTACGTACAGACGTGATGAAAATAGTCAATACAATAAAGCCATCGTTCTTTTTCTTTCACACGACCCACGTTGTATCAACTACTTCCTCTTTTTGGTTTTCGTTTTCGTTTTTGAGTGTAAAATGAATTTCGTTTCATTGTATTTCACATATGAAAACGTTCAATTACAAAGGAACGCAGAAAATAACGCGAGATTTCATAAATCAATTACAACGCAAAACCAATGAGTACAAAGCCTACCATTTCCTTGAAATATCCTTCCCTCCCCATTTGTGTTCTTTTACCTATAGACACCACAAGCTTTTATCATGGATGACCTTGATGGGGCAAAAAATTTAAACCTCTTCCCATCAAGTCCTCGTCTTCCCTTAACAATGATAAAATACACTATCAAAATATTGCCAATGCGCCACTTCGTGGTATATCATTGAACACGTCGATTTGTTGTTCTAATCGTTATGAGCGTCATGTTAGGATCCAGCCTGCTATGTTGAAATCTATATCCCTATTTTCTTGGGAAGTGGCGGGGGTAAAATATTGTCCATCGCCTTCCTGAGTTCGAGGAAACTTGGATGGTGAGGAGGATTTGTCGTATCATTACTCCTCTTCCTCCCGCTCTCGACCACCGACTGGTTCATGTAAACGTTGCTTGAAAAGCATCTCTCTGAGGCCGTGAGAGTCACGTTGGCATGTTGGGGACCAATTCCTGCATTCCACGTGCTATCAAGGGCCTCTTCGGTTGATATTCCACTGCCATCCGAGCTATAATACACTGAGGAGGTAGCACAAGGAAGAGCTGTGTCGTACGTGTGAGTGGCATTGATGGCAAATGCCGTAGGATGAGACAGCGCAACATCAGGTTCTTCATAGATTGCCTCTTCGAAAACTTCAGTGTCAATTTGGTTTCCACGAGCTTCTAGACGCAATTCAACGGTATTTTCATCGTAGGTGCATTCCGTGTTCCTATTTGAGACTGAAAACTTGTTTCTGTCTTGTCGATTTCTATACATGAGTAATGTTATTACTGTTCCGAAGAATATGACGAATGCTGCAAGAACAGCAATTCCAGAAACAACGCCTATCTGCCACATAGTCAAAGTTGAGCCTTGGAACTTATCGATTCCAGTTTTAGCTCCCGAAAGAATTGATTTCGAGGCCCAAGACGCTACAGTTTCTTCAGAGGTTTGGGTAGATAAGCTGTCATTTGTTGTGTAAAGTACTGGTGATAAAGATTCAGTGGTATGTAGAAAATCATGTGGACGAATAGGTAATTTATCACCCGCGTCAACCTGGGCATGAAGCGAGAAATATTTGCCAGTTCTAGTCGAAGATTCAGTGATACTGGGAAAATAAGATGGACTAACGGATACATTTGTCAGAGCTGTTGGTTCACTCCTTCTTTTCACTTCTTGATACGTGGTAGAGGGGACAGTAGGTCCCCTTGATAACTGTACGTTTGGAGATTCAAACATCTCCCGATTTACAATCGTTAGCGTTATATTCCTTGCAGATGTTCCAACATAATTTGAGGATAAGCATGTGACTACTACTTCATCCTGAGCAGTTACTACGTTGGTCAATGAATCAGGACTGATGGAAATATTTGCGACATTGCTCCGAGAGTCGCATCCGCTCACCTTTGACTCAGGCTGGCAAGACCAAGCGAATGTAAAATCCATCGGGAAACCTTCAGCTATACACATGAAGGCCACACTTCTCCGTAGTTGGGAAGACAGTAACGCGTGAGAAGGCATCACACTTAATGTAGGCTTTTGCATCACTTTTATCGGCCCAATTAAGCATTCGAGTAGTCTCCCTGGAAATTCGTATTCACTCGTGACGACGCAAGTAATATTTTTCATATGCATCTCAACTGACACAACTAAATCCTTTTGGATAATTCTCAGTAGCCCTTTTTGGGTAATATGCGGAGACTGGAGGGAGGGAAGCATGAAATTACTTGACGACGTGAATCCAAGGTCAGCAGGTGGATTGCTTTGGTGAACCTCACACTGAAGAGAGACCGTAGACCCCTCATGGAGACCCAGAGAACTTTGTGGTGCAGCTGCGCATGTTACATCTGACTGGCTAGGAAAGTACAAAACATCAGGTTGGGCACTTCGCGAAACGTAGCATTTCTTGCCCTGTTCTTCAGGAGTGTGGTAGGCACATCTCAAAAAACGAGGCCCCTTTTGGACGGCAATCAATATTATTGTGCTTGTCATTTCGCCATTTGTATCATCGAATGTCTCACGTAGGTCCTTCGCTGAGTCGGGTACAGGAGGACTAACCTGCCACGTCAAATCATCAACCGATGGATTAAAGTTCCGAATGGAGCAGGTAAAAATCGCGTTCTCTCCAGCACGTACAGCCGTATTTTTCGGTTCCATGGTGAACATTCCTGAATAACCTCTAGTGCAGAATGAGGCAAAAACATTGTCAAGGACTGATGTGAACAAAGATATAAAAAGGGCTCCAAGCAGATTCATCCTGCAGTAGTCATGGATTTCAGAACAAAGGATCACAACTGCATACACTGAGAAACCCGAGGCGCATTTTACGTACACAATCTATGCAAAGGCTGCAGGTCGCAATAGAACTGCTGTCTCCTTGCGTGATTCCGTAAAGACTAGAAAGAGAGAGCACTTGAGCATGATTGACTGTCACATGGCATGCAACAATAGTTTTATATTGTCGTAAACATTAAAGCTTAATCACTTCACAAGAGCGACGGACGAATCCTTTAATCATATTTCCCTGGGTACAGATCAAGGAGTAGAATGCAAGCAATTATGATATACTTTCAGAACAACAATAAACCGAAAATGTCATTCCTACACTGTCAATTCGTTTCAACAAGTGCGTGCAACTCTAACACAAGTAGCTATTGTGATATCCAGGCAAGGAAGTTATTACTCTCTTTGATTATTCCTCTTATAATTATAATTAGATTATAATCAAACATTCCTTGAAGAAAAAAAAAACAGTTTCCTAACAGATCAATACCTAGTGCATGGCCGAGGCTGTCATTTGATCCTTGTTAACTGTATAAAATCTGCACAGATGACAGAATAGTAAATGACGTAATGCTTGCGGAATAACCCTCTAACCCCCCCCCCCAAAAAAAAAAAAAAAAAAAAAATATATATATATATATATGAAGAGTTTGTTTGCAAAAACCGATAAGTCCATATTAGCCAAATGGAGATATTTGCGATTAAAGGTCAAAAAAAATAATGAGAATAATAAGAAAATTTTTGCTTCTTTTGACCATAACTTCAAAAATGTACCTTTATATGTAGTGACCGATATATCATTTAAAAGGTATTATTTTGCACTTCATGACAGAGACCGTACTTCAAAATCTTCAAAAATGGACTTATCGGTTTTTGCGAACAAACTCTTCATATATATATGAAGAGTTTGTTTGCAAAAACCGATAAGTCCATATTTGCCAAATAGAGATATTTGCGATTAAAGGTCAAGAAAAATAAAGAGAATAATTAGAAAATGTGTGCTTCTTTTGACTATAACTTCAAAAATATACCTTTATATGTAGTGACCAATATTTCATTTAAAAGGTATTATTTTGTACTTTATGACAGAGACCGTAACTCAAAATCTTTTAAAATGGACTTATCGGTTTTTGCAAACAAACTCTTCATATATAGTGCGTATATTATAGATATCATAACGACATTTGAAACAATAAGAGACTCGGGGTTCTCGCGCTCATCCAAGTATCAGAAGCTCTCTGCCCCCTTCTGCCCCCCCCCCCCCCCCCCGCTTATGCCATCCGCATATTATTCTTGGAGACTCTACACGAAAACATTGTAAACTTGGGGCGCGGGGGGTGTTATAGATACATGTGTATTGTACTATCATTTCTGGGCACTTTATTGTTCCGCGGAGGAATGTAAATACAGAGTTCGATAAGATGACCGAGATCGACCAAACAACTTGTTTGAGAGTCTCGGTATTTTTGGTGGTTATGAAGGTTCGTTAGGCCAAGTTAACCTCTGTAACAAATTGGGGGCACGTCACGAGAGTTCGGCAGGGTCTCTGCGGACTTAGGTGATTTGGTCGGGCTTGGTATGATCCCAGGAGTGTTTTTTTCTTTCTCGCTTGGCCGATGAATTTCGGTGAGTAGCGTGTGTAGCACTCTATGCTATGTTGTGGACATGGACGATCGCGATACAGTTTACGGCGCGTAACTATTAGGTGTTTCAAAAAACATTTCCGACTTTTGATTCTTAATAATTCAAAAACTATATATCAAATAACACTGTCATTGATATGAGTGATAGCTGAATAGTGTACAATGATGTTGGAGGTGGTTTAAATATGAAAGCATAAATAAGTTTCATGAAATCCATGATTAATTTCATTTAGGTTCCAGACTTTGCTCTATTTTTAACACTCTGTAGAAAATTTCACTTTGCACAGGGGTCAATGGGTGTGTATGGGAGTGTGTGGTTAACACCCTGACAATGGTCCTGAACAATGGCCAGGGTTTGAATGCTTTATTCATGAGAAATTCCACTATCACAACTAGTCTTTATTCAGCCTCTGGCAGTATCTGTTTAAAGTCAAACGCCTGTCGATACTGTCGTTGAGTCGCGACAGTGCTCTCCCTACTTCTGAAAAACAAAATTACAATGAATACATTCTGTTCTAGAAGTAAAGAAAATCAATTAGAGTATATATGTGACCGTGCACCTTAAAACGAACATAAAGTCGCACACCCTGATTTTGCGTGAGGACTGAAAATAAGTGAAATGGGTCAACCTAGCCGAACTTGACTTTTTCATATTTTCTGAAAGAGCGGGCCTTCTTTTACATTATGCTAAAATTTGGTATCTTAAGACAGGCGGGAAAGTGTGTTTTTTTAGCAGTTTATCTCGAACATTTTTGGTAGAATAGTGTGATTAGGTGTGTCTTTAGAATCCCTTAAATTTCATTTCTGAAAAACCTTGTCCACACTCTTCACTTTCAACTCTAATAACTTTTGAAAGGATAGTGCTACTGCTTTGAAAGTTGACAGTAATTATGGACAGAATGTGTTAATGAGGCATGCTCAATTTCAGTTTAATCTGATAATCCCTTCATTGTTGTTACTCTGGTGGTTTACTTCCTGTTTTTTGTCCCATTCATCGCACAGCCAGCACGGTGTGGTGAAGATGAAGCGCTTGAATAGACACTGTACTTCAGAGCCTCTTTTCTCAGTTCACACTTTTCCTGAGTTTGTGCTTTCTTTCCAATATTTAGATAGGTTAGGAGAGTCCATTTGATTTGAGTTATACATCATTTTAAAGCTTAAAGTCTGCTCTTTCAGAATATGGTCTTAACTAAAAATTCATGTATGGCGACTTTTTGTTTGTTTTGAGGTGCAGGGTCACATATACACCTGTGTATATGGAGCCTTGAATAAATCTACTGTGAAACAAATCGCCTCAATGATAAATGCTGCTGTTGAACTTTTTACCAAAATGATCTCTTAGGAAGAAAGATTTGCGGTGACACCATGTGTATGTAGTCCTTAACCGGATCGTAGTTTGGAAGAAGAGCTTAGAAAGAGGAGAAACGAAGAGGGAAGCGACATATGGGGGTTGTGAGGAGGGCAAAAAGTGAAGAGTGGGAGACAGTAATGGGCTGGAAGTTGAAGTTGCACTAGTGGAGACAGTAGAGAAAGGAACACAGAGAGTGGTAAGGAAGAATAGTGTGAGAATCAAGTAAGATGTTCGGACATCGTTAGAAGGGGAAAGATGAGATAGAAGGGAAGAGGAAGAGGAAGGAGTTGAATGTTGGAGAATCATGGAGATAGGGGAGAGCAGTGAAGATTCATGAAACCAAGAGAACGAAGTCGGCGAACAGTGTGACTATGGAATGCGAATGAATGGAGAAAGGACGATTAACAGAAATAAGGAGGGGTAAGTAGAGGAGAAGTGAGATATGCGGAGAGAAGGGAGAGAGAGAGAGAGAGGGGGGGGGGGGGGCAATGAAAAGAAGAAAAGAACAAATTGAAATTCAAGACGTAATTAGAGGGAGCTATTGGTAGATCCTAGAATTAAATGCTGCTGCGGAAAAGAAAAATAATGGAGAGGAATTGATGACAGTTAAATCCTGAAAAGGTTCCTGTGGGAGAAATGCAAAAATGAGAAATTAAAAATAAGGTTAAAAGTGTAGACCTGAGGAGAGAAGACAAGAGAAATAACCTGTAAAAGAAATGTGTAAATTAAAACTAGTGGTCCTGAAAAGGACCGTTGGGGTTGTATGGAAGGAAGAAATAAAAGAAGAAGAAAAGAAGACAGAAGAGAACAGAACAGAAAGAAAAGAAAAGATAAGTAGTGTAGAAACAGACAAAGTGTAAGAGAGAGAGAGAGAGAGAGGAAAGAGAAATGAAACACTGAGTAAGGTACACAGCTAGTGAAAGTAGAGCAAGAAGTCTAGTTATGAGAATAACTAGGAGGACCGAGGAACTTGACGTTTCGGGCAGGTTGACTGTCCTTCGTCAGAAGTGAAGCGTGATCTGAGGAGAGGCGGCTATATATGGAGAATGCGGACCTAGATGGAAGAGGTCGGTCGAGGCGGGCTCGCAGGCGGGCTGAGCGTCGGCTGTGGTGGAGTGTTGTGGTCGTTGATGCGTTCTATTGTTCTTGGGGTGTGTTAGTGGGGGAGTACATCTGTGATGGCTAACTTGGCTGTTAGTAGGTCGTGCCCGGAGATTGGAGTCCGGGTTGGTAGATGGGGTGGACGCCGGTGGTGTGAATGAATTGTGTCGGTGAGGGCGTCTTCTGGAACCAGCGATAGGTGTGGTCGTGAGTGGAAGGCGCGGTTGACGTCGTGGGCGCTGTTGTGAAGAGGTGGGGGAAGAATTATGAGAGGAAGAAGTAGAGGGGGAATGTGCTGTGGAGAGAGTGTGTTGTTGTTGTCATTATTGCTGTTTGATTGTTTGTTGATGAGAGGAAGCCAGATGTTGTTGATGTGGAGTCAGTATCCTGTGTAACAGTGTCGTGTGTGTGAATTTCTATGGCTTCTCTGATGCGTCGTGTGTTCCAGTTTTGATGGATGTGATGAGTTTGCTGTCTTCCCAGTTGATGCGATGTTCCGACTGTTGAGCGTGTTTCACGATGGCTGACTTTTCCCATTCCGAACGTCTGTAGCATGTTTTGTGTTCTTTCAGTCTGGTCTCTAGCGATCTCCCTGTTTCACCTATGTAGACTTGCCGCATTGGCATGGGATACGGTAGACACCTGGTTGTTTGTGTCTGGAGTGCTTGTCTTTGTGTGAGTGCAATGAATTGTGAAATTTGTTGGAAGATGTATGACGGACCTGGATGTTGGCGGACTTGAAGATGCGTTGTAGTTTGTGCGAGGTGGCGCCGAGGTAGGGAAGATTTACAGTTGTGATGGGCTGTTCCTTGGCTGCTTGGTTGGGATGAGAGGTGCTTGAGTGTTGATTTTGTGCTTGGGGTATTGATTGATAGTGGTGAGTGTGTGTGTGATATGTTCGAGTCTTGTTGAAGATGTTCTTTGTCGCTGATTGATGAGCACGTCGGACGAGAGCGTTCGGTACTGACTGACGGACTGCTGGATGATGGAAGGAGCGGTAGTGAAGATATCTGTCTGTGTGAGTGGGTTTGCGGTAGACCTGGTGAGAGAAAGTGCCAGCGTTGGTCTTTGTGACGAGAACATCGAGGAAGGGGAGAGAATGGTTGTGTTCCGTTTCCACTGTGAATGAGATGTTGGGAATGTTGTTCGTTGAGGTGTGTGAGGAAGTCGTCCAGTTGATCTGCTTGGTGTGGCCAGATGGTGAAGATGTCGTCGACATACCGGAGCCAGAGTGAAGGTTTGTGTTGTGCCGTGGCTAGTGCGTGACTTTCGAAATGTTCCATGTAAAGGTTGGCAATGATCGGTGAGAGGGGGAGCCCATGGCTGCGCCTTGTTGCTGTTTGTAGTGTGTGTCCCTCCATCGGAAGGAGGTAGAATTGAGACATGTGAGGAGGAGGTCGTGTATCTGGAGTTGTGTTCTGGAAGAAAGAGAAGGGTCATCGGTGAGACGTTGTTTGATGATGTCACAGGCTTCGTTGACAAGGAACGCTGGTGAAGAGTGATTCTACATCAAAGCTGACGAGGGTGTCTGTAGGGTTGATAGTAGTTGAGAGAGAATGTCAATGAAGTGTTTGGAATTGTTAATGTGGTGTTCTGTGTTGCCAACGAGTGGCTGTATAATGTCTGACAGGTGTTTGGCTGTTTCGTAGCAAGGGAAACCTCGTGTAGAAATGATGGGGCGGAGAGGCACTGATGGCTTGTGAATTTTGGGTTGCCCGAAGAGGATGGGACATCTGCTGGAGGAGGCACGGAGTCTGAAATAAAGCTGTTGAGGAAGGGCATTTGATCGATGAAGTTCGAGGAGCTTGGCGTTGAGTTTCCTCTCGGTGGCAGGAGTCGGGTCACGTTTCAGTTCGGTGTATGTGGGGGTGTGAAGGATGTCTTGTATCTTTTGTTCGTATTGTGTTTTGTCCATGACGACCGTGGCGTTGCCTTTGTCTGCTTGAATGATATGGATGGATGCGTTGCTTTGTAGAGTCTTCACCGCTGTTCGTTCTTCTTTGTTGAGGTTGGGCTGCGGTGGCTTAGCTGTGGAGAGAGATTGAGTAACAAGGAGTCGAATGTTGTCGGCTGCGGCTTTGTTCAGGTATCTGAGCTTGGGTTCCGTTTGTTGTATGATTTCTGTGAAAGGAATCTTCTTGGGTGGTGTTGCGAAGTTAAGCCCAAGGGATAACACGTTGTGTTCGGCTTGTGTGAGGTTGTGCTGGCTTAAATTGACAACTGTGTTTGCGGGCGGCGGGCGGCTTGTCTCGTGTGTATGTATGGGTATGGCTGTTATGTAGTGTGTTGAACTTCCGTATCTGCTTCTCTCTGGTGCGAAGAAAGGTGGTCCTTGCTGTGTGAGAGTTGAAGGTCTGTATCTTCTGGAGGTCGGCAGGATGTAGTGTTTGTGACAAGTGTGTTTGTGAGGTGTTGATTTGTTGATCGATTGTGTGAAGTTCTTGTCGAGTATGGGCAATGCGTTCTCTGGTGAGGGAGAGGCCGGCTTGGTGAAGAATACGTCGAGCACGTGGAGTTTGTATGGTTGATTTCAGCTGTAGACCAGGAGGGATGATACTGTGATCTCGGCATCTTTTCAGAAAGGTGAGATGATTGGAGAGTTTAGATTGTTTGACTAGGTTCCGTTGAAGTAGGCGAGAAGATCGTTGAGTTTGCTCCCGTAGAGCTCGGTTATGTGTTGTTTGAAGGTTTGCATGGTGAAGTTAATTAGGAAGAAAGATTTGCGGTGACACCATGTGTATGTAGTCCTTAACCGGATCGTAGTTTGGAAGAAGAGCTTAGAAAGAGGAGAAACGAAGAGGGAAGCGACATATGGGGGTTGTGAGGAGGGCAAAAAGTGAAGAGTGGGAGACAGTAATGGGCTGGAAGTTGAAGTTGCACTAGTGGAGACAGTAGAGAAAGGAACACAGAGAGTGGTAAGGAAGAATAGTGTGAGAATCAAGTAAGATGTTCGGACATCGTTAGAAGGGGAAAGATGAGATAGAAGGGAAGAGGAAGAGGAAGGAGTTGAATGTTGGAGAATCATGGAGATAGGGGAGAGCAGTGAAGATTCATGAAACCAAGAGAACGAAGTCGGCGAACAGTGTGACTATGGAATGCGAATGAATGGAGAAAGGACGATTAACAGAAATAAGGAGGGGTAAGTAGAGGAGAAGTGAGAATATGCGGAGAGAAGGTCTACACTTTAACCTTATTTTTAATTTCTCATTTTTGCATTTCTCCCACAGGAACCTTTTCAGGATTTAACTGTCATCAATTTCCTCTCCATTATTTTTCTTTTCCGCAGCAGCATTTAATTCTAGGATCTACAATAGCTCCCTCTAATTACGTCTTGAATTTCAATTTGTTCTTTTCTTCTTTTCATTGCCCCCCCCCCCCCCCTCTCTCTCTCTCTCCCTTCTCTCCGCATATTCTCACTTCTCCTCTACTTACCCCTCCTTATTTCTGTTAATCGTCCTTTCTCCATTCATTCGCATTCCATAGTCACACTGTTCGCCGACTTCGTTCTCTTGGTTTCATGAATCTTCACTGCTCTCCCCTATCTCCATGATTCTCCAACATTCAACTCCTTCCTCTTCCTCTTCCCTTCTATCTCATCTTTCCCCTTCTAACGATGTCCGAACATCTTACTTGATTCTCACACTATTCTTCCTTACCACTCTCTGTGTTCCTTTCTCTACTGTCTCCACTAGTGCAACTTCAACTTCCAGCCCATTACTGTCTCCCACTCTTCACTTTTTGCCCTCCTCACAACCCCCATATGTCGCTTCCCTCTTCGTTTCTCCTCTTTCTAAGCTCTTCTTCCAAACTACGATCCGGTTAAGGACTACATACACATGGTGTCACCGCAAATCTTTCTTCCTAATTAACTTCACCATGCAAACCTTCAAACAACACATTAGCGAGCTCTACGGGAGCAAACTCAACGATCTTCTCGCCTACTTCAACGGAACCTAGTCAAACAATCTAAACTCTCCAATCATCTCACCTTTCTGAAAAGATGCCGAGATCACAGTATCATCCCTCCTGGTCTACAGCTGAAATCAACCATACAAACTCCACGTGCTCGACGTATTCTTCACCAAGCCGGCCTCTCCCTCACCAGAGAACGCATTGCCCATACTCGACAAGAACTTCACACAATCGATCAACAAATCAACACCTCACAAACACACTTGTCACAAACAATACATCCTGCCGACCTCCAGAAGATACAGACCTTCAACTCTCACACAGCAAGGACCACCTTTCTTCGCACCAGAGAGAAGCAGATACGGAAGTTCAACACACTACATAACAGCCATACCCATACATACACACGAGACAAGCCGCCCGCCGCCCGCAACACAGTTGTCAATTTAAGCCAGCACAACCTCACACAAGCCGAACACAACGTGTTATCCCTTGGGCTTAACTTCGCAACACCACCCAAGAAGATTCCTTTCACAGAAATCATACAACAAACGGAACCCAAGCTCAGATACCTGAACAAAGCCGCAGCCGACAACATTCGACTCCTTGTTACTCAAGCTCTCTCCACAGCTAAGCCACCGCAGCCCAACCTCAACAAAGAAGAACGAACAGCGGTGAAGACTCTACAAAGCAACGCATCCATCCATATCATTCAAGCAGACAAAGGCAACGCCACGGTCGTCATGGACAAAACACAATACGAACAAAAGATACAAGACATCCTTCACACCCCCACATACACCGAACTGAAACGTGACCCGACTCCTGCCACCGAGAGGAAACTCAACGCCAAGCTCCTCGAACTTCATCGATCAAATGCCCTTCCTCAACAGCTTTATTTCAGACTCCGTGCCTCCTCCAGCAGATGTCCCATCCTCTTCGGGCAACCCAAAATTCACAAGCCATCAGTGCCTCTCCGCCCCATCATTTCTACACGAGGTTCCCCTTTCTACGAAACAGCCAAACACCTGTCAGACATTATACAGCCACTCGTTGGCAACACAGAACACCACATTAACAATTCCAAACACTTCATTGACATTCTCTCTCAAACTACTATCAACCCTACAGACACCCTCGTCAGCTTTGATGTAGAATCACTCTTCACCAGCGTTCCTGTCAACGAAGCCTGTGACATCATCAAACAACGTCTCATCGATGACCCTTCTCTTTCTTCCAGAACACAACTCACACCACAACAGATACACGACCTCCTCCTCACATGTCTCAATTCTACCTCCTTCCGATGGAGGGACACACACTACAAACAGCAACAAGGCGCAGCCATGGGCTCCCCCTCTCACCGATCATTGCCAACCTTTCCATGGAACATTTCGAAAGTCACGCACTAGCCACGGCACAACACAAACCTTCACTCTGGCTCCGGTATGTCGACATCTTCACCATCTGGCCACACCAAGCAGATCAACTGGACGACTTCCTCACACACCTCAACGAACAACATTCCAACATCTCATTCACAGTGGAAACGGAACACAACCATTCTCTCCCCTTCCTCGATGTTCTCGTCACAAAGACCAACGCTGGCACTTTCTCTCACCAGGTCTACCGCAAACCCACTCACACAGACAGATATCTTCACTACCGCTCCTTCCATCATCCAGCAGTCCGTCAGTCAGTACCGAACGCTCTCGTCCGACGTGCTCATCAAATCAGCGACAAAGAACATCTTCAACAAGAACTCGAACATATCACAGACACACTCACCACTATCAATCAATACCCCAAGCACAAAATCAACACTCAAGCACCTTCTCATCCCACATATGGAAAACTTGCGCGCATTGGCTCCGGAGCGAGAGCACCGGTGCTTATAACACGTGAAAAGACGCGTCATATCCCCCTCCTTTGGGACAAAAATAGCTCTGCACAAAAAACATGGCTATGAATTCAAAACAATCGCCCTCCAAATGAAACTAGAATGTACCCTCTTTCTACTCCGTGTATTTCCCCAAAAAATAGGTTTGGGGAAATTAGGGCACTTTTCCTCTGAAATTCTGCTTCAAATCACCAAATCTTGAGTTTGTCTATGGCGGAGTACCCAAAATAAGCCATAATTTTCGGACATGCCCATATAAATCACAGGCTGTACCACGGAAGCTTAGTGGAATTGTTTACCCTCGCACTTCAAAATGAAGTAGAATGTTTGGGCTTTTCAGTGATATATAACTTGCTTTGATTGGTCAGAGAGAAATTAGGGCACTTTTCTTGTCAAATCAAAGAATGCTTTACAAAACTGCTTGTGACTTTGCTAAAGCGTGCGAGCTTTTGTGCTGTCCATTGTACACAATTCCCCTAATGCTTACGGACAACGGACGAGTGTGCGTAAACAAACAATTGTGTTTGTGCTGTGAAACGAAGGCGGGAGAGTTCAAGTTATTCACAATTTTCGCTGGATATCATGCCTTTTGAATCGTCTTTCGTCCACATTATAACAGATTAGTCTTTATTAATATTCTGACAATCCTGCATAGTGTATTACCACTTCTTTCAGAGCTAAATATTGCCAAATTCAAGGATCATCATGCGTATTTTGCTCTGCAGATATGACTTGAGGTTGCAACAAGCCGTGCTTGAGCAGACCATGGCTCAGTCCCATTAAATCAACAGGGGTGAATGAACCCATTATGTAGATACTGTACGCGTTGGTGTGTGTGCTCGTGAATGATCAACTTGTGTGGTGAAATGGAAATGCCGTTGTAGGAAATCTAGATTCCCGGTACTAAAAATACTAATATCATTTCATTATTAGCTGTCAGATAAAAAAAAGAATGGCTTCCATGTTCATGCATTCTGTCCCTCCAGTAAGCAC
Source organism: Diadema setosum (assembly GCF_964275005.1). Lineage (NCBI taxonomy): Eukaryota > Metazoa > Echinodermata > Echinoidea > Diadematoida > Diadematidae > Diadema > Diadema setosum. The sequence continues at coordinate 37,016,205 of NC_092687.1, forward strand.
ACGCACGGTTCTCCCGATTCCCGTACAATGGACGAGTCCGCTCCTTCCCATATTATGCTCGAGTGCACTCGGCTGTTGGCTCTCGGCGACTACGTGCACTCTGGTCTGTCAACCCTAAATGCGCGAAATCGTGAGAAAGTTTTCCATATGCCAAGCAGCCAAGGAACAGCCCATCACAACTGTAAATCTTCCCTACCTCGGCGCCACCTCGCACAAACTACAACGCATCTTCAAGTCCGCCAACATCCAGGTCCGTCATACATCTTCCAACAAACTTCACAATTCATTGCACTCACACAAAGACAAGCACTCCAGACACAAACAACCAGGTGTCTACCGTATCCCATGCCAATGCGGCAAAGTCTACATAGGTGAAACAGGGAGATCGCTAGAGACCAGACTGAAAGAACACAAAACATGCTACAGACGTTCGGAATGGGAAAAGTCAGCCATCGTGAAACACGCTCAACAGTCGGAACATCGCATCAACTGGGAAGACAGCAAACTCATCACATCCATCAAAAACTGGAACACACGACGCATCAGAGAAGCCATAGAAATTCACACACACGACACTGTTACACAGGATACTGGACTCCACATCAACAACATCTGGCTTCCTCTCATCAACAAACAATCAAACAGCAATAATGACAACAACAACACACTCTCTCCACAGCACATTCCCCCCTCTACTTCTTCCTCTCATAATTCTTCCCCCACCTCTTCACAACAGCGCCCACGACGTCAACCGCGCCTTCCACTCACGACCACACCTATCGCTGGTTCCAGAAGACGCCCTCACCGACATAATTCATTCACACCACCGGCGTCCACCCCATCTACCAACCCGGACTCCAATCTCCGGGCACGACCTACTAACAGCCAAGTTAGCCATCACAGATGTACTCCCCCACTAACACACCCCAAGAACAATAGAACGCATCAACGACCACAACACTCCACCAACAGCCGACGCTCAGCCCGCCTGCGAGCCCGCCTCGACCGACCTCTTCCATCTAGGTCCGCATTCTCCATATATAGCCCGCCTCTCCTCAGATCACGCTTCACGCTTAATATGAGCTCCCTCGTGGAGACAATATGAGCTCCCTCGTGGAGACTTGGTATATATTTAATATTCTTGTTTATATCTCTATAAGATTTATAATGTATGTTTTATGTTAAGTGCTGTCTGGGGCAAATTATTTGTATAGGGCCCCATTTTCTCTCTCTCTCCTTTCGTTCTTTAAAACAACAACAAAAATCACGCTTCACTTCTGACGAAGGACAGTCAACCTGCCCGAAACGTCAAGTTCCTCGGTTCTCCTAGTTATTCTCATAACTAGACTTCTTGCCCTACTTTCACTAGCTGTGTACCTTTACTCAGTGTTTCATTTCTCTTTCCTCTCTCTCTCTCTCTCTCTTACACTTTTGTCTGTTTCTACACTACTTATCTTTTCTTTTCTTTCTGTTCTGTTCTCTTCTTTCTTCTTTTCTTCTTCTTTTATTTCTTCCTTCCATACAACCCAACGGTCCTTTTCAGGACCACTAGTTTTAATTTACACATTTCTTTACAGGTTATTTCTCTTGTCTTCTCTCCTCAGGTCTACACTTTAACCTTATTTTTAATTTCTCATTTTTGCATTTCTCCCACAGGAACCTTTTCAGGATTTAACTGTCATCAATTTCCTCTCCATTATTTTTCTTTTCCGCAGCAGCATTTAATTCTAGGATCTACAATAGCTCCCTCTAATTACGTCTTGAATTTCAATTTGTTCTTTTCTTCTTTTCATTCCCCCCCCCCCCCCCCCCCTCTCTCTCTCTCTCTCTCCCTTCTCTCCGCATATTCTCACTTCTCCTCTACTTACCCCTCCTTATTTCTGTTAATCGTCCTTTCTCCATTCATTCGCATTCCATAGTCACACTGTTCGCCGACTTCGTTCTCTTGGTTTCATGAATCTTCACTGCTCTCCCCTATCTCCATGATTCTCCAACATTCAACTCCTTCCTCTTCCTCTTCCCTTCTATCTCATCTTTCCCCTTCTAACGATGTCCGAATATCTTACTTGATTCTCACACTATTCTTCCTTACCACTCTCTGTGTTCCTTTCTCTACTGTCTCCACTAGTGCAACTTCAACTTCCAGCCCATTACTGTCTCCCACTCTTCACTTTTTGCCCTCCTCACAACCCCCATATGTCGCTTCCCTCTTCGTTTCTCCTCTTTCTAAGCTCTTCTTCCAAACTACGATCCGGTTAAGGACTACATACACATGGTGTCACCGCAAATCTTTCTTCCTAATTAACTTCACCATGCAAACCTTCAAACAACACAAAAATGATCTCTTTTTTATCGAAAAAGCGAAAAATTGTCAGACTATTCAATTAGTAGACAGTTGTATTAAAATGAGGAACTTTAGATCATTTTTTAATGCTTATTTATATCCCAAATTTAGTGATATGTGAAGCAAAATTTGAAAATGATTGCCAGCTGGAATGAAATGTGGTGTTTGCAAGCACTTTACCGTGCATGAATTCAGACCAGCAGTGCCCAGGGCAATCCACATGAATTATTGATTAAGCATTCATGTGCAAGGGAACGCGAGACTGACGCCTAGTCAACAGGTGGTTCAGGCATGTCCATTGTTCAGGGCCATTGTCAGCACACACTCACATACACATCATTGGTTCCTGTGCGAAGTTCAGTTTTTGTACAGAGGGTTAAAATTTGACCAAAATCTGAAACGTTATTTCAAAATCAATCTTAGATTTAATGAAACTGATTTATGCTTTCACGTGCAAATCACCTCCAACCAAATTGTACGCTATCCAGCTATTACTCATATCAGTGACAGTTTTGTCGAATGAATAGATTTTGAAAATGATCAAAAGTGGCAAATGTTTTTTTGAAACACCTAGTACGTATGTGGTTTGCATCGTGATTGTTACAGTGTACTGTATGTGAAGGTGTTACGACTTGAGAAAGCATGGTGCGTTTACGGCGTAGTGTGTGTGTGTGCACGCAGATGGACGCGGAGTGATATGTTATACATTTTGATGTAAATCGGTCGTCTTTGTGTGTCTGCGTGAGGGAAGTACACGTTCGTATTTCTTTCGGGATCGAAGGGTTAATTTGGCCCGTGCGTAGTGTTGAGGATGCTTTAGTCTGGTTATACGCTGCGTGTGTGTAGTGTCTGCGTGGAAACGTTGGTCAAACGTTGGTCGTTGGTCCCGTACGTGGTGGTTCGTGTGTGGTTCAGCATACGGGTTATTCTACGGCGGTTCGTATGTGGTTAAGCATACAGGTTATTCCACGGCGGTTTGTACAGCTGTATGTGGTTTAGCATACAGGTGATTTCACGGTGGTTCGTGTGTGGTTTAGCATGCAGGTGATTTCACAGTTGTTCGTGTGTGGTATAGCACACGGGTTATTCCACGGTGGTTTGTGTGTGGTTTAGCACACGGGTTATGCCATTGTTGTTCGTGTGTGGTTTAGCACACGGGTTATTCCCAGTCGGGTCGTGTGTGGTCTATATGCATACGGGTTATTGTTTATAGTGCGACTGGTTTTCTTCAGTTGAAAAGGTTTTTTTTTTTTTGTTTTTTTTTTCTGCTGGCTGGCTGGTGAGAAGTCAGGTTTTCTTGTTGCACTTTTAACTGTACATTATTGGTGCATAATGGAGAAAGATCAAGATTTTTCCATTGAGAAGTTTGTGGATTCACCCACAGTTGAGGAGTTGCTAACCTTGAAAAAGGTTGATTTGTTGCGTGTTGCAGAAAACTACAAGGTTCCTGCTGTGAAGAGCACAATGAAAAAGTCAGAAATTACACAGCACACAATCAAATTTCTTGTAGATGAAGAAGTATTTCCCCTCCAGGCATTGCGTAGCACATCAGGTAGTCCCCCTGGTGATGTGCAAGGGAGTGTAGAAGTACGTCTGAAAGAGCTTGAACTTGAGAAAGCGAGAATTGAATGAGAGAGAGGGGGTTTCTCTAGAAAGGGCTCGTCAAGTTGGTGAGAGAGAGTATGGTGTAACCGTCAGTGGTTGGCATTTTGATATCGCCAAAAATGTCAGAATGGTCCCTGAGTTCGATGAAGGAGATGTACGTGGATAGATATTTCCTGCATTTCGAACAGGTGGCGGATAGCATGGAGTGGCCAAAAGAAAAATGGCCTCATCTTTTGCAGACTAAGTTAAAGCGAAAGGCATGTGATGCTTATGCTTCACTGTCGCGCGAAGAAGCTCAGCATTACGCAACAGTAAAAAAGGCAATCATGAACGCGTACGCCTTGGTTCCTGAAGCGTACAGGCAAAAATTCAGGAATAGTAGAAAACAACATTGACAATCATCCAGAGAATTTGCAAAAGTGAAGGAAATTGCTTTCACTCGTTGGCTGCAATCAGTAGGCGTGGCTACTGTTGAAGATTTCCGGGAACTTGTGATACTAGAGGAGTTTAAGAGTTCACTACCTCAAGAGGTGCGTTCGCATATCGAGGAACGGAAAGTGAAAACTTTGTTGGTAGCTAGTACAATGGCTGATGAGAATACTTTGTCCAGTAGTCATGGAAACAGGTATGTAGGAAGCAAATATGCAGCTCCTAATCGTCTGAGTGTTAGCAAGACAAATTCTAGCAGTAAGACAGAGGTGAAAGCTGGTATAGTGGTAGAAAATGAGACTGACAAGAAAGGTAGGAACACTGAGAAGCCAATTTTGTGTTTCCATTGTAAGCAACCAGGACATGTGAAGTCTACTTGTCCTATTCTGAACAAGAAAAAAAGAGGAAAAAGACAAAGAAAAGAAGTCTCATCCCAATGGATTGGTGAGTCGTTCAGTGGAATCGACAGGTGATTGGTGTGAAGAAGTTCAGAGTGTGAGCTGTGTGAGAAGTCAGCTGATCAAGACAAGATTAAGTCTCAGTATGAACCAATCACTTCTGTAGGCTATGTGTCATTGATAGGGTGTGATGAAGCCAGAAAGGTTACCATCCTGCGAGATACTGGTGCATCTCAATCACTAATTCTTGACAGTGTTTTGCCTTTTGGGCAAATGTCGTCCACACTCACAAGTGTACTGTTACAAGGAGTAGAAGGAGGTTACGCTGAGGCCCCTCTTCACACAGTCGATTTGCAGTCAGGCCTAGTTTCAGGAAGGACGAGCCTCGGTGTTGGGAAGTCACTTCCTATGGATGGCATAGCATTGATATTAGGCAATGATCTTGCAGGAGACAAAGTGACTATTCCAGTGGTCAGTGCAGTCCCTTTGGATAAAGAAGGAAATGAGGCAGCTGCATTGGTTCAGGAATTCCCTGAAGTTTTCCCAGCTTGTGTAGTCACACGTTCCATGTCTAGAAAATCAGAGGAGTCTGAAATGAAGGCTAGTCCAGAGGATATCAGTCTAGAAGGGAGTTTCGTCTGCCGGTTGGATGATGTAAAAGCAAGTAGAACCGCATCATCAAAATCACATCAGATAGGGGATGAGTCTCAGCCTGTAGATGAAACTGAGATTGAGTTGAACAAGAGCTCTTTGATTGATGCACAGAAGAATGATCCACAGTTGGTAGCATTGTGTGGTAGTGCTCTTGCTGAAGAAGAAGCACTGAGTGAAAGGACTTGCTATTATATGAAAGGAGATGTGTTGATGAGGAAGTGGATGCCAATTGACTCTTCTAGTGATGAAGAATGGCGAGAATTTCACCAAATTGTCGTTCTAACAGTATGTCGTAAACACATCTTGAGTGTGTCGCATGAGTCAGCTCTTGGTGGTCATCTTGGAGTCAATAAAAAGGTTGACAAGATTTTGAAAGATTTCTTTTGGCCTGGTTTGAGACGGGATGTTTCAGATTTCTGTAGGACTTGCCATGTTTGTCAAGTGGTGGGGAAAGCTTAATCAGAAGATTCCTCCTGCTCCCCTAAAGCCCATACCAGCATTTGATGAGCTGTTTAGCACAGTTATCATAGACTGTGTTGGTCCTTTGCCAAAGACAAAGGCTGGACATGAGTACTTGCTCACTGTGATGTGCGCTTCTACGAGATTTCCAGAAGCTGTGCCACTTCGGCGTATCACTGCACAGAACGTTAGCAAGGCGTTAGTGAAGTTTTTCACAACGGTTGGCTTGCCAAAAGTGGTGCAATCAGACAAGGGTTCCAACTTCACGTCAAAGATATTTTAGCAAGTGATGCGTGAGTTGGGTATCAAATGTGTTACCTCGAGTGCGTATCATCCACAGAATCAAGGCGCTCTGGAACGTTTTCATCAGACGCTGAAGAACATGATGAGAACATACTGCTTTGAGGTCGAGAAGGACTGGGATGAAGGCTTGCCGTTGTTGATTTTCTCGGTGCGAGAGTCTGTGCAAGAGTCCTTAGGATTTAGTCAATTTGAGTTAGTGTTTGGACACAAGGTTCGTGGTCCATTGAAGGTCTTGAGAGAGAAGCTGTTGGGTGAGGATGAGTCACCTGGTTTGTTGAATTATGTGACCACGTTCCCTGGTAGGCTGACTCGTGCACGTGAATTTGCAGCTGGACATTTGAGAAACAGTCAAAAGAACATGAAGCAGTTGTTTGATAAGAGGTCAAGGGAAAGGATGTTCAGTCCCGGTGAAAAGGTATTGATATTGCTGCCCATTCCTGGTAATCCTCTGTGTGCTCGCTTCTCTGGTCCCTATGTCGTGGAGGAGAGATTGAGTGATGTGAATTACATCATACAGACTCCAGACAGGAAGAAAAAGAAACGGTTGTGTCACATCAACATGTGGAAGAAGTATGTTGAAAGAAGTGTAGGTGAGAGTGTGAAGCCAGTCATGTATGTGGTAGGAGCAGTCCAAGATGTCCCTATTCCCAAGACGAGGAAGGAGCTGATGAGATTCATCAGCATAGCCGGATACTACCGTCGCTTCTGCCATAACTTCTCGGATGTTGTGGCACCCTTGATTGATCTCCTGCGGAAGAATGTGAAGTTCCAGTGGTCAGCCGCATGCCAGTCTGCGTTTGACTAAGAGGTTTTAGTGAAGGCAATCCTGTCGAGTGGTCCTGTACTGGCAGCGCCGGACTTCAAGAAAGGCTTCAGCCTAGCTGTCGATGCCAACAATGTGGGAGCAGGCGTCGTGCTGATGCAAGCTGATGACGATGGAGTGGACAGACCGGTATGCTACTTCTCAAAAAGATTCAACGCGCATCAGCGGAAGTATTCTACCGTTGAGAAGGAGACCCTAGCGTTGATTCTTTCTCTCAGCCATTTTGATATCTACGTGGGCAGCACAACTCAACCTGTTGTTGTGTGGACTGATTACAACCCACTGACATTCGTCAACAGAATGAGAAACAAGAATCAGAGACTGATACGGTGGAGTTTAATCCTATAGGAGTATAACCTTGACATTAAGCACATTCGCGGAAAGGAAAACATTGTCGCGGACACACTTTCTCGTGCTTAATTGAGAAATCTCAAGATTTCGTATCGTTGCGCAACAATTGTGCAAATGTATATTTATGTTTGTAACACTTTAAGCAGGTGTAATTTTGTTTTGCAAGTACGCAGGACAGTGTGTGTACATCACGTATATGTATGTATTTTGCATACACTATAATTGTGATGCCAACAGCATGAATGGCACTTTGAGTGTGTAAATAACAACATGGAAGTATCTTCAGACATGTTTGTGTTAATAAGGAAACACAGCAAGCTATTTTGTGCTTTGAGTCACTCTCCAAAAGAAGACATTATGAAGACTGTTTTAAGTTACGCTAGCCTTCAACAGTTGTCAAGAATGTGAGTTGTTGGTAAAATAACTTCAAACAGGTAGTGTTGCTGTTTGTATAAAGAATGTGGTGTATCGAGTAGTGTAGGTACAGTTCAGGTATTTGAAGTTTCATACTTGTACTATATATGTACAGGTATTGGTTAAAGCTGTTGTGGCATATATCCTAAGTTGATTGGAAGTTGCCTTTTGGATTTAATTAGCATGTATACTGTACACCTTGTATTAGGTACAGAAATTATATAGTTATACATGAACATAGCTTTTGCTCATTATTGCAGCTCAATCATTGCCTTGGTAAAGGTGTCCAGTATTTCACAGTTTATCCAATATACCAAACAGGCATATCTATGTAAGCTGACTGTGTTGTACCGGGATGTATACAGGTATACACTCACTTATTAAGCTTAAGTGTACACACAGGTTATCATCAAGAACATTTCATTCAGGTTCATTTGATGTTTTGTCAGGCAGGTCATACTCTTGGTGTCTTGTATATATGTTGACAGGAAAGTTTTCAGAAACATAAGTAGAATATACAATGTATATGACATTTATTGATGTTTCGACATTTCAACAGAGGCTGACACAACGTCGAAAGGTACATATGAAGAGTTTGTTTGCAAAAACCGATAAGTCCATATTTGCCAAATGGAGATATTTGCGATTAAAGTTCAAGAAAAATAAAGAGAATAATAAGAAAATTTTCACTTCTCTTGACCATAACTTAAAAAATATACCTTTATATGTAGTGACCAATATATCATTTAAAAGGTATTATTTTGTACTTTATGAGAGGGATCGTACTTCAAAATCTTCAAAAATGGACTTATCGGTTTTTGCAAACAAACCCTTCATATATATGCAAGTCACATATCATGGAATATGATGTTTTGGTTTTAGGTTGTAATATGATTACAACAGTTGGATTATATGCAGTTGCTTGTGGACGAGATGACGTGTTTATGATCTTCGTACACAGGCTAATAATTTGATATGACAGTGTAAAATTGATTTACATGTATGAGGAAACCATCTGATTTTGGTATGATGTGCATTGTTTGTATGCATGACATGACATTGCAGTATTCAGTGTTGCACAACTACATGCAATTCCTGTATGCAGCAACTAACAAGCAGCAGTAACTCATGAGAGTGTTAGATTGGTACACGTTGATTGGTACTAAAGCTGTACATGTTTTATCACTGGTTGTGATGATGATATAGCCATAGCATACTTTGTTTATGTGTTCTTATAATAACGCAACCATGGTAAACTCATGGATCTATAAGAGTGAATTGGAAGAGGAATGTACAACACTGTCCAAAATATAGTGCCAAGGTAAGAGTCCATTTGTGTTGAAAACGTTAAATGCACTCTTTTAGGGGGGGGGGGGGTGTTATAGATACATGTGCATTGTACTATCATTTCTGGGCACTTTATTGTTCCGCGGAGGAATATGTAAATAAAGAGTTCGACAAGATGACCGAGATCGACCAAACACCTTGTTTGAGAGTCTGGGTATTTTTGGTGGTTATGATGGTTCGTTAGGCCAAGTTAACCTCCGTAACACGTGACAGGCCTGAGAACTTCTACTTGCATGTTCCACCATATTGGCAATAATACCTTCCAAGTACACTGTATTTAGACAATTTGATTTTGCATACAAAGAAAAAAAAATCGCGCTAAAAATGTCCAACCCATCCAATTTCTGCAGAAACCTCTACAGCTACTAGAAATAACATTGAAAAGGCACTTAGTAATGTATTTACTTGAGTATCTCCAGTTTTAAACCTGATTTCTTTTTCAAATAGGGAGATATAGGGTTCTTGTATGTATCAAATTTGACTAAGAAACTTTGAAGTAGAATTTGGTGGACCTATAGATTTAAATAACGTTTTGTTGAGGGAGAATAGTGCCTGAAAATTTTTCCCCACTGAAGAAAAATTATTTAAGATATTACAAATGGGATGAGAATCTCCCATAATTTCATCATCAAATCATTTTTAGTAACGTTAGACTAATCATCTGATATACACATCGCTTACTCTAAAAAATGTCCATGTATTTTGCATATAAAACCTAAAAAATAATTGATAACTGCTTAGTATGACTATTTTTACTCTACGTAATTTTCGTCAGAGTATTTCTATATCTAGTTTATTTAAGTTTTGATTGCTCGGTAAGTTTCATTTTAGATTCATAGTATGAATTGTTCCTCCTGTTTATTGGACGCAAGAGCGATTTAAAGATTCATCGGAGCCTTGGTATTTTCTTTATCTTTTTATAGTTATGATGGGTTTTTCTATACGTTTAGGAATACGGGTGTCCAAATGTTGGATTGAGGGCAAGTTAACATCATTTGTCCTTTATATACCACCAACTAGACTTATATATTTATATTCTATACATTTTTGTGTGTTTCTTTATTTGAAGAAACGGCTGTATTCATTATCAACTATAATGTTACATATTATAGATATGTAATATCAATATTGCAAATTCATTTAAAGGGGAATGCTGAAGATATCATATTTTACAAGTCAATGTACCCGTGGAGTGCCAGAAATCCTCTATGGGGATTCCCCCAGAAATGGTCAAGGTCACTGGGTCAACGGAGGTCAAATAACTGTATTGCGCTACTCCTTGGTCCGATCTTGGCCAAACTTGCTGGAAGCATAAGTAGGCCTACACCTGGGAAATCCGCATTGAGGATATTTCTGGGGGAATCCCCATATAAGTAGGCCTACACCTAGGAAATCCCCATTGCGGATATTTCTGGGGGATATTATGTCATACCGAGGTGCTACTGCATCTACCAATGCAGCCAAGGTAGGAAAAGTAAGAAATCGATATAGCGCCCTGTATCTGGTGTCTGATTTGTGCAGCTGACGAAGATTAGAAGTTATTTGACCTTTGACCCCAGTGACCTTGACCCTTCCAAAAATGAACCTCTCAAGAGCAATTTTGCGATAAACCTGCATCCACCCACTAAGTTTGATGGAGATCGGACTAAGGACCTTTGAGGAGTAGAGGAACAAACAGACAGACAGACAGACAGACAAACGTTGCTCGAATTATAGTATAATATGAAGTCAAAGAGTGGGACACATAGAACAATTTGTCGTTTACATCGTTTAAAATGGCCTTTTTGAAGTGGAGTTAGAGTATATTGAAGATTTACACCTGTCAACCCCCCCCCCCCCCTCGAAATGTAGGTCACAGCGTAAATTTCGAGGCATTGCCGATGATGTCATGGGGAGAAGGGAATCGCGCAAGGTCTCGAGCGCCGCCGGCCCCCGGACGCATGATGCATGCATTGTATTATATGTCACGATGTGACTGACAGTGCGAGTGTGCGAGTGTGGAATGTATGAGATTCCTTTGTTCAGGCAAGCCATAAGGTGGGGAATGGTTACAGCAGGCGTAAACAGCATAGAAATTTAGAATCGGGCAAGCCAGGTGGAGAGAAGTGGTTAGGGAGAAAGGACAGTGTGGAAGAAAGAGGGAGGCTCAGTGGAGTCAGGGTAGAATGGCTGATGTAGAAAGGGACAGTTGGTAGGAAAGAATAGGTATTTAGTTAGGGGGAGATAGTTGGGATAGATAGGTTTAAAGTCAAAAGTGGGAAATAGTTGGAAAGAAAAGGGACAGGTAATAAAAAGGGGAAAGCTAGTTGGAACCAGTTTAAGCACAGTAGAGGGTGGAGTTATATTAGAGGCGACAAGTAAATTTGGAGGGGAAAATCAGTTGGATCTGAACATCTGTCAGAGCAAGACATGCTCTTCTAACTCACTGGTGATAGGAGTAGAGAGGTAGCTGATCGGCCTACAATGCAGCGCTGCATTTCAGGCAGGAGAGTCATGGCACAGCAGCCCCACGCATTAGGGCAGGGCACGCGCAAGACATGCTGCAGGCACTGACAACAGCTGAAGTCTCCTCCTCACCATTACTTCAGGGTCTGAACACCAAATCAGACGTAAGTAGTTTTGTAGCTGTATTAATTTGTTTTTGCAATATTCTGAGTTCGTCATTATTGTTATATATATTTTTTTGTGTGTGTATATAGAGATTTATGTTATGTTCGCTGGTTCACTATAATATGTGGATTAATGATGTTAAAGTAAAGATTATGTTGTATGTCAGATTGGATAAAAAGGTTGTATAAGAGTGCAATAGGATTTGTTGTAGTTTGGCAGGAAGACGGGCTAAGTCAGCAAGTGAATATTTCAGGTGGAATGGTTAAATTTACAGCGATTGCTGCGGATACAGTGTATTTTGGTTTTCTATGGTTGTATCAGGAAAATACAATCCAGGTTTTGTTGTTCATAATTAAAATGAATGAAGTTAGAAGTTTGTTAAGTGATAAGTTAAAATGTAATTTTGGTTGCTGAAGGATTTAAAGGTTAGTTATAATGAGAAAGGGATACAGTGTATATGTTAAGAGAATACAGTTTAGCTGGTTTTTGATTGAGATAGTTTATATGAGATGATCTGTCATGTTTATATGTTAAGTGAGTTATGAGTATATACATGGCGATGGTTTATTTCTGTAGTATGTATATATAGGTCTGCTGTCATGGTGGAAGTATACAGGAGCACTATTGGTTAAGTATAAGGAAGTATTGAACTGTGGTTCATGATTGAAATTACCCTGTGAACATATAATGTTATGAGAGGTGGTTATAATATCCCCATATAGATCGACACCGACGAGCTGGGCTCGACGGAATCATCGTTATCTCGACGGCATAGCAAATACGCTCGACGGAATCATCGTTATCTCCACGGCATCATAGCAAATATGCTCGACGGAATCATCGTTATCTCGACGGCATAGCAAATACGGTCGACGGAATCATCGTTATCTCGACGGCATAGCAAATACGCTCGGCGGAATCATCGCTAGTAGCTCAACGGCATCTCGGTTAGCGTGAGAATAGCGCAATTCCCGCTACCCGGACAGAATTCCCGTACCTTGGTAGTCCTCCGGTGCAAGCGGTGGCATCTCGGTCGACACGACGACAAATCCCGCCAGCCGGACGACATCCCCGACATCGCGATTATCCAGGCAACTTCTGCATTACCGCACAGACTAGTTTACACCCCCCCCCCCATTCCCGTCGGACAGTATACATTGAAACCACACGTGCGCACCGTAAAGTATTGAACCACAGGTATTTTATTCACCCGGGTATCGGATGTGTTTATAAGATTAGTCTAGGATGGGTTTAGGCACCTACCTGAGGAAAGGATTTATTAGCATTTTATATTATCTTATTGGATTGCTCCTGAACGTTTCTATAATTTCTTTGATGTAAATACGAACGCAGTTGTAATAGGTTTTTTTGTGGGAAATTATTGTAAAAATATAATTTTTTGTTTATGAAGTTTTGTTGGAAAAATAAATAGCATAAGAGCTGCATTTCTTGTTCAGTAAACTCACGAAGTGTTGAAGTGTATTAATTACAGTGTATTTCATAGCAGAACCAGACTTATCGTCAGTCGTAGATAGATACAGAGCTTAGAGCTGACATTAAACAAGTTGTTGTAGATAGCATTTGCATATAAAGTTTTGCAAGTTTGTTTTTCGATAATGACATCGTACGTTAAGGCCAGTGATGATCAGGATGATTTCTTGGTGGAATTTGAATGTGGAAGCGATGATGAACTGAGTGATACAGTATACACTAGTGATGATAGCGATGATGAAACTAGTGATGGTGACACTGGTGAAGTTGAAGAGATAGATGTTGATGACGAGCCGCACGTCGGGGCGCAGGAGGGAGACGCTGCGGGCGAGCTAGTGGGGAAGGCCCAGGGCGGTCCGGTTGAAGCGGACGGACTTAGTGGAGATTGGCAGTACGAGCCCTTGCCACACGGCAGGCCAGGGGACAATGCTGGTGACGCAGGACCAATGCCAGATAGACTTCAAAATTTAGATTGGTAAAAGTTGTGTTTATTCTGAACTGAAAATGAACCGAGCTTAGTGCTGACTTGAACTCGTACTTCAGAGCAGCAGTAGGCCTAACTGAACACAGCCCAGTCGCTGTAAGTAGCGCAGCGTCTGGTCGGGCTACGTATTATCATATCCTATCACATCACACTCACTCCGTACTCCCGTTCACAGCTACAGCTCATCAGCATTCTATCTAGCTAAGTACCCTCACAAATTCACTGCACGATCCATTCATTACTTCACCGAGTCCATCAAAGTTTTATCACTATCGATGAAAATCGCAGTGCTCTGTATCGTTTATTTTATCACCAGATAGGCCGGCCGGCCTTGTCAAGACTTCGACTTAGCCAATGCCCGCGCATTGCGTGGTATCTAGTACAGTATTAGCGATCCACATACGCCGAATGTTTCGCGAGGTTTTTCTGTCTTTTTTTCGCCAATTTCGCGAACCTGGTGCTTTTTGCGAATTTAAAAACACGAGAAAATATCAACTCTCTTTCCGTATATATTTTCCCCTTCCGCAGTGTACTCCACAACCACGAATTTAAGCACTCGTGAAATTAATGGGATGTCCCGATTCGCGAAAAAAAGAAAGACTCGCTAAATATATGGCGTACACAGCTGTAGTACTACCAAGGAACTGCTGATATACACGTGTAGTACATTGTACGTACCAAAGAGGTACGAAGCTATGGCTTCTCCGCTCTTTGATACACGGAGGCTACTGCACTGCGACATACGCGGCCGGTGATGGGCGCATGCATGTGACTGATCGACTACGAAGCACCACTACAGGCACTAGGCCTGATAACTTCTGTATTCGTGGCCTAAAAAACACGTAACAGACTCTATTTCACAGGAGACCTGAAGTAGAAACCAATTTTATTTCATTTTTTGTGACATTCTGATAAAAAATGTCTTGCGATTTCGGGGTACGAGCCTCGACATCTCGCTCTCACCGAGAGCATACATAGGTAAGCTCAGGCTGTTGTGTGATACTTCCGGGTTTGCCCTTCACCCCATGACGTCATGGACACGCCCCCAAAATAACCACGGATCTTCCGATTGAACATGATTCAGGTTACAATTTTTCTAAGCAGCAATGTTCTAAATGGATGAATTAAAGGCCGCTGTGTTTAACATGCTCTAAGCTTGAAATGGGGGAATAATCAAACAAAATATGCGTTTCCTTTAGTATTCTGCTTTAAGCTATATGTGAGGATTGTGATATTAAGGGCAAGAAAGAAGGAGATAGAAATATTTCCATAAAATCTTCTGACGTGTTATTTTGTTTTAACAAATCTCTATAAAAATCATCCCTAAAAGAACAAGTTTTATTCATTTAAATTAGTTACTACACCTATGATTGTAATTATGTTTTTTATTTTTCGCTGCTAGGAACTGTAATTTCAGTAAAAAGTGATTCAATATTCATATGCTGTTAAGTTCATTGCGTACTACATTATCATTTGAAACACATAAGGCAACGCTTTCACTCACCCTATTGTTAACTACAAGATCACGTCCGTCCAGAGCGAATGGAAGACTTCAATCATGTTCAAGCCAGGTTTCGGTTTGGACCTACTGCCGTTGTTTAAAAGTAACCGTATTGTTTAAAAGTAACCGTAATTTTTGAAAGTGTTTATTGACACCAGGTAATCTTACTAATGAAGCATTAAAGAGAAAAAGTAGTATTTTCATATTCCTTGACAAGATTATTAAACTGGTTGTAAGATGTTCAGAAGATACACTTTGCAAAATTGCAATTGGTTTTCTTATATGTCAAAATCATTATCTGATCATTATGGCGATAGATTAAAATTGTCTGAAACGTGATTACATTACATGTATCGCATTTGCACTTATTAAGTATCTCAATGCGCTTTACTTACAGACTGTCATTACCCCGGTCACTAGATACAGTATTTCTAACCAGCACTAACAGTGCTCACTCTCCACTCCCTGGGGAGCATTCCAGCCAGTCGCAGCCATTTTATAGGCGCGCACATGCTGATCAACCAACATAAGCTTTCTCATCCTACCGGATACCCATTTACATTCTTGGGTGGAGACCAGCAATGTGGACAGAGTGCCTTGCTGAAGGGCAAACGTGTCGGGCTTGGCATGGGCTCGAACCCACGAACCATATACTACGCTCATGTCGTTCACAGACAAGCGCTCTTATCCACTCAGCCATGACACCTCCTTTGTCAATCGGTAATAAAATACAATTTTGATTAATATTTGTTTCCCCATGTACCAAAGAACTTCCTACCAAGTCAAAAAAGTCATCATCATTAATTTAATTGAATGTTGTGTCTATTGAATAGGGAAACATGATGTCCATTGCTTAGGAAGGCACATGTAGAGGGCGTTGAGAAAGACGTTCCATGTGTGGGAGGTTCAAACGGGAACCAGATTATGCAAAATGAGTTTTTCCTTAATATTTTTTCCATTTTTTTAGAAACTACAACCATAGCTATATGCAGCATAACAATCGAATTTGGCTTCAAGGTTACAAGTTTTAAAACTCAATATGCAAAGCAGACCAATGTTATTTGTAATGGAAACAATACATCTTTGTGGTTATCGGCAAGCAGAGAGCCACCCTGTGCTACTCCCACAAGCAGACAAAAACACTTTATAACCAGAACACAATTTACAACTGAAGAGCACAGTGTGTTAACCACAGTGAGTACAACTATTTGAACCGAAACATGAGCAAGATACCGCTACAATTAGTGTTCACTACAATGTCACAGGAAGCCATGGGACCCGAAGTCCCCTTCCATACAAGAAGCAGTACATTTGGATAAGAACGATATACTCATATTGATATTATTTGTATACTTGTTGTCGCATTGTTTTGTTTTTAAACTGAAAACGGAATTTTACACTTAGTTAGGGCATTTTAGAAAATCTCTGGAACATCTGTGAAAAAAGAAATTGCTTACCAAAAGCTACTTCACAAGTGTGTTCATAAAGGTGTCTAGTAACACCTCTCAATTATTTCCAACCCAAATCCTTGTGGAAAATTCTGGGGAGCCAATCAAAATTGGGCACCCGGAGGGGGGTGGGGCAAAAATGGAAAAATATTTTTTGTTTTCCAATATAATGCAAGATGTCTAACTAGGGGTTTCTGGAGGTGGTGAATCGATTCCAACCATTAGTTTTGAGTAAAATTTACTATCTGACCGTAAGATAGACCGCGCCTCTTTTTTGTCCCCGCTGAAATACGTAAATATTGGTATTTTTATACTTATCTCATTGGGTTTATATAGTGGGTTTTTAGGGTGCACTGAAAACCTCGATAAGTTCGAACCAAGTTCCTTGTGGAAAAAAAAAATGGGGAGCCAGTTTAACCTAGGCAACAAAGGGGGCGGGGTCAAAATGATTTTTTCCAGTATTTTTATGTGAGGTGTCTAAATAGGGGTTTCTGGGGGTGCTGAGTGGATTCGAAACGCTAGTTTTTAGTCAAAACTACTACCTGACCATTAAAATAGGCCACGCCTATCTTTTGCACCCGCCGAATCATGTATTATTGGTATTTTATACGTATCTCAATGGGTTTATATAGTGAGTACAGTATTTTATAATGCTGAGTTGAGTTCTATCATTGAATTTGAGCTACACCCACTCTGAAAACAGTGTGCAAAACACTACAACATAAGTTCGCAATTGGAAGTAGTCGTTCCCACTTCTCTTACTTCCATTATGCCCCATTAAAATCCAACTGAAATGTAGGCCTATCTCAATATCAAAACCTTGGTACTTTACCCTACTCCCCGACATCTCCCTCACTGCTCTTATCAGCTGTTTAGTTGATGTTCTGGCAAGAGTTACCATGACAATTTCCGCTTGCAGATATATACACTTGACTCCTTGCTTTTTAGGCTACAACAACACCTTTAGTGTGCTACAGTCCTACTGACAGTTGCATCTAACTTCAGAAGCCAGTCCGGCGCTATGCTGTGACATTCTGATTCGCCCAGACATCAAAAACCTCATTCCAAGAGAAAAGTTCCTCGACAACAAGATCAACAGGGCCCAGCTCATTCTGCTGCTTGCTGAGACATTCAGTGGAAATGGGATCAGTGTACAGCAATGCCACAATGATGCAGACACTGCTACAGTCCGGGCAGCTCTAGATGAGGAAAAAGATTCTCCTGTTGAGGTGAGGGCTGAGGACACCGACATCATGGTTTTGCTGATTCATCATGCTGCACACCACCCCATCTTCCTCACAACAGCCGAAGAAACATCTTATGATATCGCAAAGATCAGGAAGGCCCTCCCAGAGAGATACCGGAAGTATTTAATCTTCTTGCACAGCTTATCCGGCTGCGATACAGTGTCAGCAATTTCTGGGTTCAACAAATCAACTTTGGTAAACAAGCTCTGCGAGACTGACAAGGTGGAAAGGGCATGGATGTGTTTCTGGACATCCCAGCATACGATAAAGATGATATCATTAAAGCCGGCTGTGAATTATCCATGAAAAACCACCGAAAGAGTTGGGAGACTTGAAATTTGACATCTTCAGCAAGCGGGATGCTGCTGGCACGGGCTGCATCAAACCTGAGAAACTGCCCCGACAACAGAAGCTGCAGCGCAGCATTCTCTACGAGCTTATCTTCAAACCAGAGATTGGCTAATGTTGCAAACTCGATCATTGGATGTCTTGGAGTACGGATGGAAGCTCGGTGACCAAGGTTACGCACCAGTCCCTTCAACAGACCCCATTGTACCGGACTATCTTCTGAAGTTTGTCAGCTGCAACTATGAGTGGGACTGTAGCACACTTAGGCGATGTTTTAAAAAGCAAGGAGTCAAGTGTATTTCTGCTTGCGGCAAATGTCATGGTAACTCCTGCCAGAACATCAACCAAATAGCTGATGAGAGCAGTGAGGGAGATGTGTGGGAGTAGCGTAAAGTACCAAGGTTTTAATATTGAGATACGTTTTTGTTGGATTATAACGGGGCATAATGGAAGTAAGAGAACTGGGAACCACTACTTCCAATTGCACACTTATATTGCAGTGTTTTGCACACTGTTTTTATAGTGGGTATAGCTCAAATTCAATGATAGAACTCAATTCAGCATTCTAAAAAAACTCACTATATAAACCCATTGAGATACGTAAAAAATACGAATAATACAAGATTCGGCGGGTGCAAAAAATATGCGTGGCCTATTTTAATAGTCAGGTAGTAGTTTTTACTCAAGACAATGGTCAGATAGTAGTTTTTACTCACAACTAGTGTTTCGAATCCATTCAGCACCCCCAGAAACCCCTCTTTAGGCATCTCACACGCTTATAATGGGAAAAATTCCTTTTTTGACCCCTTTCCTTTTTTGTTGCCTAGGTTTAACTGGCTACTCAGTATTTTTTCACAAGGATGTTGGTTCGAACTTATTGAGAATAAAACATACAATGACTATGTACAGCAGTAATAGGATTATATTGGGTGTAATATACAAAGAGAAATGGGAACGACTACTTCTCATCGCACACAAATGTTTTCAGTGCACCCTAAAAACCCACTATAATGTAGTGAGTTTTGTTATATTATAAACCCAATGAGATACGTATAAGAAAAAATAATATTTGCGTATTTCTGCGGGGGCAAAAAGGAGGCGTAGCCTATTTTACTTCCAGATAGTAGTTTTTACTCAAAACTAATGGCTGGAATAAATTCAGCACCCCCAGAAACCCCTAGTTAGACATCCTACACGCTTATATTGGAATTGTTTTTTCCATTTTTCCCCACCCCCCTCTGGGTGTCCAACTTTGATTGGCTCCCAGAATTTTCCACAAAGATTTGGGTTGGAAGTAATTGAGAGGTGTTACTAGACACCTTTATGAACACACTGGTGAAGAAAGCTATTGGTAAGCAATTTTTTTCACAGATGGTAAAGTGATTTTCTAAAATGCCCTAACTAACGGTTTAATGCCGCTTAATCTATGACTTCCTGGAATTAAACACAGATTATTACATGTCTGAGTGATAACTTTGGAAAAAAAAAAATCTTGGGCATAAAACTTGCATGACGGTATTTGAGCCAATGAAGTGATTGATATAATAGACAGAAGTCAGGTCTTCTATCCCACTAGGCCTACAGCAGTGGATGATGTGTATTTATTGTAATTAAAGTTTTAAGATATTTGAAGAAAGCATTTAATAGTTTTCATTTTCTGGAAACTTCTTTAAAATTTCTTGCCGTCATGGGACTATGGGAAGACAACAACAGTCTCTCTCCATGATGAAGAGAGTAAAACAATAAGATGATAGACCATGAAGATAATTTCTCAAATTTCATTTCCTGAAGAAATTCCTTCTTCATGACATATGTCGTGTGAAATACCGTTCGCTGCGCCGTAGGATGCAAGTTGACTGTTCTGTTCTTACAGAGTATAATGCTTGGATTTTAAAATGATTAGGAAGTTTCTCTATGATATTTCCCATTTTTCAACATTCTGGTTGTTGTTGTTTTGTTGTTGTTGTTGTTGTTGTTGTTGTTGCTGTTGCTGTTTGCAAGGGGGAGCTTGTGGGTTGTAGGTATGGTATACAGGCCTTGTGACCCCTACCGTGTGACATGTATTGTGATATAGAGAATGTATGTTTTGTACTTTCGTAAAGTGATGCGATATAGGACAAAAATGTCAGCTTAAGGGGGAAATCCAGTCCAACATATGAACATGAGTCTGATAACAAAGAGTAAGATACTACAATATCAAAGGTAAAATTTCGATCAAAATCGCGTGGAAAAAAGGAAGTTTCGCTTGTACTTGTGGAAACACTTCTTGAATACTTGACATGAATATCCAAATGGCAAAGTGAGCATGTCATAACCTCACAGTTTACCGGCTAGTTTGTACATAAATTTGTGATTTTTTTTTTTTCAGTTTTTCATGCAAACGCAATTATCTGTGTCCGAGGCTCACACCCTAATACATCTAATTGATCATTATTCTGAAGTTATTCATCCAGGAGTAACATGAAGCATGAAATTTTCATCTTTTTTGTACACGATCATTGGAAAATTATGAGGTTATGTCATGGTCAGCTCACTCATTTCCATATTATCTATATTCGCTGAACAAGAATTGTTTTGCAAAAATTAGCACAACTTGGTGTGATTTCAGTCAAAATTTTACCCTTGAACGCGTAAATTGTACTCTTTTGTATCAGAATAACTTGGACTTGATTTCACCTTTAATAGAGGCTGGGTAGGTGCACTATTATTCGCCATGATGAAGTTAGCAGTCTTCATGTAGTTCTCGAAAATAATGGGTGCTGGTTTCACAGTGAAAAGATAAAAATAAACACGATATGTTTGTTTGCTTTTTAAGGGAGACAGCAAGAAATTACTCCCCAAGAACACACAAACACACATACACACACACACAAATCGCGATATCGTAAAATATTTTAATAAACGTTCATGTATTGCCATCATATCAAATACAGAAAACAACCATACAAAGCTCAAATCACACCAAAAAAAAAATAAAAATAAAAAAGCTAGTTCTCATTCGAAAATAATCCATAAGATTTCATAAGCCTTCATATTATGACCAATAGCATGTCGGTCACATTTCAGTGTTTGCCGTTTTTACGAATATTTGATTATTAGGTGGTGATTGCGATGTCCATTAGTGGTAATGAACTTGATGAAATACAGTAGGCAGATTTGTTTGGGTTTTTTTTTTTTTGGCAGTTCTGTTTTTTTGTAATGTTAGATCTTTTCTTGAAGATAACATGTACAGTTTACGTATACTTCGGTGTGAAGAGGTATTTGCATCATGTTTTATGTACAATCAAATTAATACACAGTTACAGTAATCTACATTGAATATCGTGACTAACCAACCATTCTTAAAAGATTATGACACAATCAAGAATGTACGGGGGAAATGTTCCAGACGTTTTAAAACACTCGCCGACGAATTTCTTTATTTACCATCATAATCGTATGAATAAACACACCCCAAACACCACCACAACAACATCGTAAATACAATAACATTAATAAGCAAACAAAACGCAAGATGGACTGGCTCTGTAGAATTCAATACATGAGAGATCGTACATGCCAATAAAAGGACATTTTGAAATGAACATTAAGGGGATTGTGTATCTTTAAATTTAAGGTTTTAGTTTAAAATGGGGCATTAGGTTTCCAACCTTTTTGTGAAATTATGAGGAACCTCTTATAAAAAGAAAAATATGAGCATGCAAATCATAGCTTACATCAATTCATTTATTGAAAATTGCTAAAGTAACGTAAAACTAAGAGGTCTTAAAGGCATAATTTACCATTTGCAGATGAAACAAAAACTCAGCATCAGTGCTTTAAATTGTTCTAAAATGTGAGTTAGGGATAAAAACAACCACTGTAAAAATTTGAATCCGTATAATCGATGTCAATTGTTGTTAAATACACAAAATATAAACAATAGTTATAATAAAAATGTTTCCAGACTAAAAGCGTATACAGTTACGGTTTATTGAGAAAAACACAGATATCTCCTTATATTTTAGGCTTTATTGCAAAAATTTTATATGATAGGATGTTTTGTGACACAACAGACCTACACATATGAATCAAATGTGTTATCTTGAACATTTTTGAAATCACTGCTCCCAAAGGTAAACTGGACCTTTAATAAAGGTTGAACCCACCTTTTGATTTACTTTATGTTTGGATATCTCAGCTTTTTCAAACCCAATTTTAATCAAATAGAGTGATTTCTAATCATCTCTCAAGTCTGAATGCCCCATCTCAACAAAAACTATACAATCTTCTAAACAGAATTCAGCTACAAAAACACACTAAAAGCAAAACATTGATCATTGTTAAAAATTAAAAAGCTTTCCTTCATCATATTCATCTTTAGTATACTAATGAAAGGTTTTTGCATGATTTAGAATAAAATTTAATTTTACACTTTGCTCTACAAGTCTGCATTTTTGTACCACAACGGTGGTTCTTCTGTTTCGGCAATTTACAAAGCTCAAACCTTTCAGCAAAACAACACATCAAACACAACCAAGAGTATTGAACGAAATCCGAAAAGGTCAGGATATGATGGACCTACGAATTTGGGGATTGAAAAAAAACAATTTGATTTATGAAGTGAGTTTGCCTCTTACTTTAATCTTAAATCACTCTTAATCAGTTCGTTAGAAAAAGAAAGTTGCCAGGGAGTTGTTCCTATTTTCAAAAACGTGGGAAAAAGGCATTGTTAATAATAATATTGTCCATTCTCTTTTAACTTCCTTTCAAAGACACTTGAAAGACTTACCCTCAGCAGAACCGTAAACTCAATTTTCTTCTTCAGGCATAAATATGTACTGGTTCTCAGATTGGATTTCGAAAAAGAAAAATATCGTACAACTCCCGCATTACTCATGTTTATTGACAAGAAAGCTCATACTATAAATGATGTGTGATTTTCTTGACTTTACAGAGACGTTTGATACAATAGATTATGATATTTTACTTTATAAGTTAACTCATTACAGAATTCCGTGAGGGGCGCGATAATGGTTTACTGATTATTTAACAAATATGAAACAATTTGTAATTATCCACGGCCACGACTCCCAACCTAAAATTATTTCGGTGCGGTGTTCCGCGGGTTCCGTGTGTTGTCTCTATTTTGTACATCAACGATACTCAGAACTCATCTAAATTTCTTTCCTTCGTTTGTTTGGCATATGATACAATTATATATATATATATACATATATATATATATATATACACGTGTATATATATATATATATATATATATATTGCTTTTCTCGTCATAATTCTGATGCGCTTATAAACATGATAAATAAAAAACCTATTTCTGTTCAATTTTGTATTTTTGCAAAACAAATTACTCTTAAACAATGATAAACCACATAATAATGTTGTTAAGTAGTTCCCAACCTGTGTTACCTATCTCTGTCAAGATATATTGTTCTTTCACAGGTCAATAGTTCACAATTGTCAGGTGTTTAAATCGATAGTGATTTATCTTGGGGAACCCATGTTAATTAAGTAAGTTAAATTATTGTTCGAAAGACAGGGGTTCTTAACAAACTTACGTTCCAGGTAATATTCTACAGAGTTTATATTCAACTGCGTTATCTCCTTATCTTAATTATGGGTTTCTGGCTCATCGAGTCCTTATTTATTGTGCAAAACCGCGCTATTAGAAGTTTTATCATACTGGATACTTATCCCACACGAATTAACTTTTTGTTACTAACAAAATTTGATATTTTCTGACTTATTTTGTTACAACGTTTGGCCCGCTCATGTTCCAATTCTCAAAATTTTAGTTCCCCATTCGTATATCCTTATAATTATTAGTAGTCCGATTGGATCCTAGACCATGAACACACTGTACTCCCATTTGAATCTTTACAATCTCATTCGTTGTTCTCCCAAGTCCTTACTTATAGTAGGTTATAACATTGTTGCAGCATGTAGCCTTTCTGTATTTTATCTAGAAACATTTATTTGATTGGATTTTTTGTTTGTTTTAATTGGTTCCCCCAGTTATTGTATGGTCTAGAAAATATCTATATTTCACGGTTCCCCTAATCTGATTTACTTCGGGACTTGCGGTTGTGCAAGCTTGCTTTTAAGCAGTCACCATCATATTTCTCGTATTATAACAATAGCTCAACTCTCATGAATGCAAACCTTGTGTTTATACCAAGACAGACTTTTTTACATTCCGGTGAAGTTTCATCGAATTTACATCTTGTGTAATTTTCACATTTATATACTATTTTGTCCTATATGTGAGTATTATGAAAATAAATTAAAATTAACTGAAACAAGGTTAAGTTTTCCTCACAATCAACATCGTGCTCTCCATATCTATTTTGAAACGGAAGCCCGCCAAAGTTGGATTACCTTTATTTTCTTTACTCATTATAATATCTATATACAACGATCAACATCAGATATGATTCAGTTAGTCAGTGGAACACAAAGTGAAGTTAGCCTTACTTCCCTCTTGAATTCAAACAATTTTCGTTTGGGCCTTTTTTTTTGTATGTTTGTCATTAATATTTTGCAAACCAAAGAACTATCATGGCACAGAAATCTTTAAAAGTGAGGAGACGCTGTAGCGCAGCTGATACAACTCCCTACTCCCGATAGGAGGACCCGAGTTAGGACCCGAGTTTAATCCCTCCCAGTGCTTTCGTCCTTGGACAAGATGCTTTTACCAACCATATCCCTTTCGACCCAGGTTTATAAATGGGACCCCTGGCGACGCTAGGATGATAACAATGGCAGGGCCCTATGGTAGTGCATTGACAGCACTGAATAATACCCTGAATAATAGTACTTTGCTATTATCATATATTGCTATAATTATATATTATACATTTTCTATTCACACACACAACACTCCGCTATATTTTAACACACAAACTTTCTACACTTTCGCACTAAACAGCGTTCTGCATTAGCTTTCTCACTCAGCATCTGCTTGGAGAGAGGTGACTGGATTATCTATGATCGTTATGAATAAATATATTTCAAAAGACATTATCCTCGCCAAAAATCTGCTTACGATGATGGTCCCGGTCTTCTGCATTTCTTGTAAACTCATATTTGCTAAATATGTCTTTTGAACAGCAGGTACGTGAGTTTTTTATGTTAATACGTACATGAGAAAAGAAAGTGAAGATGAAGAAGAAAGAGACATGTATATCGTGTTACTGTCGAAAAGGGGAAATAAATTTGAATTTGAATTAGAATTTGAAATGACACCTACGCTCCACAGCAGAAAAGTGATTTTTCTTTTCTTATCAAAATAAATAAATGATATCAGCTCGTAATTTGCTTTAGTTTGTATCATGAAGAAAAATAGTGCTGCACATTGACGTTAATCATTCACCTGTCTGCCTGTTTCCATGTAGGCCCATTTCCACTGTTAAAATATAACTCTTACTTGGCTTTCTGTTATATGCTTTGTATAAAAAAAAAGGAATGAGGAAATCAAATCAAATCAAATCGAGTGTGACACAGATGCCTTGACTACGGAAGATGCGACACTGTTATTAGAATTTCAACACTGGATGTTGAGTATGGATCGCATATAGGTGAAGAAGGTCGAGTCTTGTGAGATGTGATGCAATCGATTAAGTAGGTCAGACAGAGCAGGACTATAAAGTGAAACTAAATCTTTACTTTGTTTTTGTGTTCAGTCGCAATAGACCCAATGTGTTTTATGTAGCACACCAAAGGCCTTCTTGGCGGACAGAGTCCTCCTTGCAACTTTCAGATCCGCACATTTGGTGTAATTAATTGTGGCTACGTTGGTCAAGAGACGAAAGACTCGGTTGTCTTAACTTCATATTGCAACCGTCATTATTTAGTTTATATCCAGTTCCATCCACTTCTCCTTCTTATTTCTGTCCATTTTCCCGATGAGTCTGCATTTCAATACTAATGATTGAGGCCACTGTGTTTCCTGATGACCAATGATTTAAAATCTAGTTTTGTTTGTTTATTGATAGGCAAAATCATAACAATGTATTCATAGACTGTAGTAACAATACACTGGAAGCTTTAGATCTGCGATGCGGACGCTTAAGATGACAATATTAGGTTAAAATGGTGTTCTACACATGCAAGAGTCAGCTGTTTTTGTTTTCAAGCGGCTGCGTTGTCTTTAGTTCGATTTTGTGTAGTCCTAAGACAACATGTCCGTTCAATTAAGATTTTTAGAGGGACCACTAGTCCAAGCGCAATCAACAAGCTGAAGAAGATGTAATTCTGAAAAGAATACCCAGTACATGGATTACATACCCCATTTCCAATTGTGGAGAAAGAATGTTCTTGTGATGTGGGGAGAAGGGACCTTGTTTTTTCACGTGCCCCACTAGTCACTAACGCAGATGCAGAATTGTAATGATAAACATCTGTAGTCGTTATATTCTCCTTTGTAGGGGTTGAAGATTCATGGAAAGTTTTACAGTCTTCCGACGTCATATCCGCATTAGTCGTAGTGCAGCAGAACACAGGAAGATCTCTCCTCACCCATACTTGCTGTCGGAGATACGTTGAGTTTGATAACGAATTACATATTGGTGGAGCTATGCGATCGTGTTGGAAGCAGCGAATTAGACTGTTGTCTTCGTTTTTGAAAGCTAAGCATTCAAGGACGTTCCAGTAAAGCCTAATGCCAAAATCTGTGGCATCAGAATGGGTACAATTCACTGCATTTGGGCGGTACTGAACGAAAATATAGAAACGAGATTTCTCGCTGATATTTTTTGTGTAATTTGTATATGTATACACATTACAAATGTACGTTCCGGTATCTGCTCTGGCTAAGTTAATGATTGTTAAATTTATGAATCGTTTGTCATTTATCTCCGTTTCACTCAGGCTGAACCTACCGAGTTGATGAGGATTAAGGTTACTTTGTACAAATGTATTATCCTCATAAAAAGGTTCATGAAGTTCACGACTGAGTTCGAAAAATCTGTTGGGGTCATTTTTTGTCTTACACGTAAGTTCAGCTTTGTCGCCCGTGTAGGGATCGATATAAACGTCAGGGGTTGCTTTAAGTAACTGAAACAACCAAATAAGTTTTAAAACAGCAACAAATCTTACCTTCATTCTGTTAACTACCCCTACTTATGGGAATTTTACTGGTAAGCGATTTATTTTGCTCTGATTCTTACGTTATGCAAAAATCCTTTCCTTGCCTTACCAAAATTGTAACATGACTAGTTACTCCAAAAAGTGTGACACAAATATCTTTACCAATACAATGACAGATGTGTGCCAAAGGGGCATGTTGCGATTTCCGAATGATTTACTCGTTAGGCCTACTGTAGACATGGACTCTGTTTTATAAGAAGATTCTTTGTATTTTGGAGTGGAGTGAGTATTAGACTTAGTCGTTCGTTGCGGTGATTCCCTGCAGGCTTGAGGATTTTTTCTCTTGTAATAGTTCGTGGTACAACATCCGATCACTGATTCCGCCGGCAGTGAGAATACGGAGTATATCGATGAGTTGGTGATGTCTTCCCAAAGCGAGTTGTGCGCAATGTGTTGGTGTCGTTTACGCGAGTAGCAAATGATGTTTCCTGGAGGATTTCCTGATATGGCGCGACATTCGAGGGAGACGCGATCTTTCGGTAAGTTATAGTCGTTAGTCTCTATCCAACTACACTCTGCCGGCCCGGGGTTGAAGTTCACAGTCACACTGTAGCTTTGCACGCTAACAATCTCTTCGTTGCAAAAAAAGTGACAGGTGTACAGTCCAGCATCAACACGGGCTACACGAATGATACCAAGTTGGATAACATACGGTTTGAGTAACTCTCCTTGAACTGTGTGCCGATTTGATGTAATTCCGTTTGCCGTAGTATGGGACTGGAAATAAATTGTGTGGTTCTTACTGATGCAGGTTTCGTTTTCAGGATATCTGAACTCCAAGATGAATCCTTTTCCTTCTCTAACAGTTTTCTGGTTACTAAAAAACGCGATTCCTTGAGCCTCCATGAGGCATGTCATCATGGCCAAAATTGTCCAAAGCTTCATCATGCTTGTAACTTACAGCTATCATGATAACCAACAAGAAACGGTCCATGAAGCTGACTGTGTGATGTTGTTTTATCCAGAACAGTTCGTCGCCAATTTATGTTATCTGAAAGAGAAAGATATGTGAAAATTTCAAAGCGTTTCATTTTGATTAACACTTTAACCATTACCCGAAAATTAGAAATGTTTTTGCTTTAAAAAAAAATTAAATTCAACGCCGTTCATGTAACATACAGCAAACTGTAAAAGGAGAGACTGTGATGTTTGCCAATTGCAGCCTATTGGTAGAAAGTGTCGATATATATATGAAATGATACAATTAGGTGACATGAAAGCTCACATCCCTCATTTAATGAAATTGATGGATTAAGTCAATGCTCAATGCACTTCAAGCATATTCTGCTTGTTTATTTTTTTATTTGTTCGATGTTTTATATATCGATAAGTTTTCAAAAGTCATATCTTTTTTAAATTGTGATTAAGAGTACTTAATTCAATAAAACCGGTATGCCGCCCTTAAAACGGGCAAATAAACAATATTATGGATACACTCTTCTCCGAACAAAATCGTGTCAAAACATATGAAGTGCTATTAAGCCAAAATACAATTCATTAACAGGTAAGTACTAGGTTTTTCAACAAAATGTTTCCCACTTATGACCCTTTCTAAAACTATACATCAGATAACAATGTCATTGAAATGAGTAATAGCTGAATTGCGTGCAATTTAGTTGGATGTGATTTGATTATGAGAGCAAGCATCAGTATCGTTAAATTTATAATCAATTTTAAAGTTAAGTTCCAGGTTTGGTCAAATAAGAACCCTCTGTACAAACTTGAACTTTACACAAGAATCAATGATGTGCATATGAGTGAGTGCTTACAATGACTCTGAACAATAGACATGAATACCACAAATACTATACCTTAACTCTTACTTAACCCTTAAAGGGGATGGCGAGTAACTGATGAGTGGGAACCAGTGTGGATGCTGGGGGATGATTGTTCCAATCCTTGTGGGATTCATTTAAGAGGACATAATATATCTATTGTTGTGTGAAAATTGTTTGCTTCAGAATGGCTTCATATTCAAGTAATGTCCAGTTTAATGTTTCCAGGTTAGCATGCCTGTACAGTGACGGAGCATTAAACCGCACATTACTTGAAAATGATACTGTTCTGTAGCAAATAATTATCACACAAATGTACTCTTTAAATGAATCCCAAAAGAATCCCCCAGCATTCCCACTGATTCCCACTGATCAGTTACTAGCTATCCCCTTTAATGATCAAAAGTGGGACATGTTTTTTGTAACACCTACAACCACTAAGAGACATGCATCTCTTCCAATAGCCGCCGTTGAGTGATGTAGTTTAATTTTCGGTCTCTCAGTGTCCCCACAACAATTCTCACAAATATTTTTGATGATTATGAATGTGTTTTGTTTTCGTTCTCTTTCGTTATTCTTCGTCGTGCATAATGCTGATTTTCAAACAAACCAATGTTCGCTCATTTGTTAAACACTTAGCAGAATTATGCGTATGATAAGCGCTTTGTGAAAACACTGAGACATGTAAAACTTTTAACCATTACCTACAATAAAATTGTGTACAGCTCGATTGATAGCAATTCAAATTTCTCAGAGTCAGTATAAGCAAGGAAGTCTAAGCAGTAACTGATGGTGATTTCCAAAACGTAAAAATGGAGCAAAATGCAATATTGGGCTCGGTTTTTAATTAATTTTATAGCAAATCCTGAAGTGATTTATAAACATCTATATCTATTATCCATAATTCCTTTTATCAGGTGTTTTACGCGGTGCGTTTGATATACTGTTCAGCATCAGTTAAATTCGAGGTCACAGGTAGTCCTATTTCTTTGAAAGACAAGTTCACCCTCGCAGACATGTGGATTGAGTACTGCCACAATATCTGTAGAACACGTCAGCGAAAGTTTGAGGTAAATCAGACAATCCATTTAAAAGTTATGAATTTTTGATTTTCAGGACAGTTACTACTAGATGAGAAAACTACTACAGCTTGTGATGTCACATATTGTGTAAAACGATATAAATAACTTTAAAGTAAATTCAATATTTGTTTTACTCTTCTCGCAAAATAAAAGAACACTTGATTTGCCTCTTTTAGATGGAAGGGGGAATACTAACCCTTTCAATATACGTCAGTGACAAGTTGAGAAAATGTGCACTCATTTAAAAAAAAAAAACAAATGTGAAATTCTCTTTATATTTTCCTTATCGTTCTACGCATGTGACATTATACACTGTAGCAGTTTTCTCATCCAGCAGTGACTGCACAGATACTTTAAAAATGCATGACTGTTGAACGGACTGCCCCAAACATTTACTTTTATACATTTCCATTATAAATTGATTTGAAATGCCTTGAAAAAAAGGAAAGAAAACAACGTGTTACCATATGAAAAAATCACGCCATATAAAAGGATGGTGTGAAATCACTGGACTTCGGAACTCATTTACCCAAGAGGGCATTTAAGTATATTTCCTACGTGAAAATACATATGCAGCTAGTATGCCGGACAATGCCAAACTGCCATTGGACAGAATAGGGGGGAAAATGCACAAAAAAGGGCACAATCATGCTAAGTGGCAGCAATAAATATCAAATTAACGGTTACCGTGTTATCATCCATTTAATATTCTGGGGTACGATTGATCATCATGCATGTAACTAGATACCTGCCCACAAACTAAAGAAGAAGGACACTCACTGACACTAGATCAGTCATTCAGGGATAAAAGTGGGATAGTATCGTGCTCGAAACTATTTTACACTTATGACCTCAAAATACTTCAAAACAACTTGTTACCCCACTAAATTGCGCCAAGCAGCCAATTTTCTTATAGAGCCCTTTCATAAAAGTTATGATTACAAGCAAACTCCACTTGGTGGAAGACGATTTATAAAGGGATTGTATAGTATTGGTCGAGATGAGAATTGGGCTTTTAACTTTTTATGAGATACCAAGAAAGTTATGAAGTAGCAGAGTATACCATCTAAAGAGGAATTCAAAGTTTGTTAAATGATATTTGGTTTTGGAATAACTGCAACATCAAAAAGCAAAGTAAAACGAAGCAATCCTAGTAAAAATGGGTCCTGCTTTTTATTACGAATGCTCCTTTTTTTTTTCTTTGAATATTTCAGCAATTTTAAAACCCATTTTCGTCAAATAAACGCTGAATTCCTTTTGGAACCACATGCCCCTTCATATTTCATGAGAGGCCTCCCATTACCTCACCAAAAATTGTTAAAAACCTGAAGTTAGGTCTCAACAAAACTATACTCTCCCTTAAAGCCATTCTGAGAATCTTGTTAAACCTTAAAACAAAAGTAGAACTTAATATATACGTACTCGATATCGCCCGTCTGTCTGACCGGTCTCAAAATAACAACCATGCATCGTCCAGAATCGACAATTACAGTTTTACAATTTTGGTTCACAGCAGAGCGAAGGTGTTCATCGTTGTTACACTGACGGAGAGACTGACCTAGACATATAACATACGGGAGAAGGATGTTTTTAACATGATTTGTCTTGCTGGGGGTCTATCGTTTTCATCGGGGAGGTGAATCGGTTTTTATCGATTCAAACTGGAGAAACAAAAACCACTTAGCAACTGCTTTCGTCACGTCAAAACCCTTGAAAACAAATGTTTGATATTTTAGGCGATAGGCCACCCACTAGGTATTACGTATTATTTAGCGTGATCCATTCAATCATTCATTCATCTTTCTTTCTTTCTTTTTCATCTCTAAGAAAAAAAACACCTATTCTCGGCTCCTAACAACCGTTGAATGACAGCGCCCACGCACCATTACATTTTCCGATCAATGAAATGATATCAATACGAATATGAAGTTTTGAGAAAGGAGAACGTAACAATAGTTTGGACCACTCGTCCTTTCGGTTGACATTTGTATTGACGGTAACCAGGGAAACCGAAAAACATTCTTTGTCAT
The DNA here is from genome assembly GCF_964275005.1 of Diadema setosum. Classification (NCBI taxonomy): domain Eukaryota; kingdom Metazoa; phylum Echinodermata; class Echinoidea; order Diadematoida; family Diadematidae; genus Diadema; species Diadema setosum. The sequence goes on from NC_092687.1 coordinate 37,048,501, forward strand.
TGACACTGATTGAGGGGGAATTGTGCTCGTGCGTTCGTGCTTCGCAAAATGAATGCTATTTGATGCCTACTGAGAAAGATCCGGGAAAGTTGTAATAAAAGACCTACACCTGTGCAAATAACACATTGGTGCCACATGATTCCATTATTTGCATCCCGTTTGGCCGTTTATTGTCTGTTTGCGTTGTTGAAGTTTTCTTCAAAGATTACTTTTTTTTGCCTTCAACTGTATTCAAAAACTTTATCAGCATTTCATGACAGCACTATCTACCAATTTAGTTATAAAGTCCTAACCGAGTGCTGTCATGGACGGATAGAAATGGCGAGTTAAAATGTATGCATTTGAAATAGAGCTGGTAGTACTGACGATTACAAAAAAAAAATACTGTATGTTCAGCAAGAATAATTTCATATATCAAAGAAAGAAAAGCACTGTAGCTAGCCAAAAATTGATCACAAAACTGATCAATAAAACCATTGACCATAAAACTGTGCTTTTCCAAAAGCAAAAGGATCTGCGTTTGAATACTTATAATATCTAGGTTGTAAACAAAGTGAGTTTACGTTTTTACTTTCTCAATTCTTTCCTTTGTCGCTATATTTTATCTCATTAGACATTAAACACAATACGGATAACAGAACATCTTGTGAGCTTGATAAGAAAAATTCTTTTTACTGCAAAGCTTTTCTTTACTTTTTAATTTCTTCCTTAGATTATAGTTTCAGTACAATGATCTTAAGTTATTCTATCAGTATCTTTAATTCAATAACGATAATTTATTATTCGCTTGTGTTATAGGGATGTAGATGGTAATGTTAATTAATTTTAGGTCTATACTGCCCCTTCTGTTGACTTTTTTTTATTATTTCTCTAAAGACAGTGATGGACACTCATTAAAAAAAATGAATGAAATGAAGGGAATGTTAAAGTTTTAGTTGAGGTGGGGATTCAGGTTTTAACGTTTGGCGATATAAATAAAAAACCTTCTACTTGAAATATCAAAGAGCATACAATCCTATTAAGCGAAATTAAAGCTTAATTTGAAGAAAATAAGTTTTGAAATGGCAAAGATATCCAAAAACAAAATGGTCCTGAATAAGAAATTTAAAAAAAAATAGAAATCAATGGTTGGTCCCACCTAAAAGGCCGTGTCACATCTCTCCGGGCAAGCTCCGCGAGCTTGTTGCGAGTAGGGATTTTCCAGCATGCAGGAGATTTTTTATTTTCTTTTTTGCGGATGGACAAGAATGTTTGCAAGTTTCTCACTTGTGTCTTACCTGCTAGACGCGTGCTACTTACCTTCTACTTGCGTGTATTCCGTGTGACCTGCGTGAGAGCTTTGAAACCGATCCATTTTCTGTGACGAGCGACTTACGGGTACTGCGAAGTACCTGCGTTGAAGTTGCCTACCAGGTGCTGCCGCCAAAGGTATCCTACTGGTGTTCTGCTTGTGCCTCTGAGGGCGAACCCCCGCGACTCACTCGGAACAAGTTTTGAGCATGCTCAAGGCCTTGTCATACCGTGTCTGTGGAACTCTTGCGGGTTTATTTGAGGGGGGGGGGGGATGCTACTCGGAGCTCTCCGCAGTTGGTCCGCATCCAGACAGTACCTAGCGAGTATCTCGCCAGTAGTTGCCCGGAGTTGCGCCAAGTTTTGAACATGACCAAAACTTTTTCCGAGTGAGTCATGAGGATTGCCCGTAGAGGTCCTCGCAGAACGCCAGTAGGAGGCTCTTGGCGGCAGCACCTTCCAAGCAACTCCCACGCAGGTACTTCGCAGTCCCCGTATGCGGTCAAGATAATGACATTCTGTGGGACTTCTGCAATCCCTTCAAAGGTATTCCTTCACTGAGTTGTCAGTCCCCTCGTGCCTAGCACGCAGGTCACACAGAATGCCCGCAAGTAGAACTTAAGTAGAAAGCGTCCAGCAAGTAAGACATATGCAGGGCCTAACCATGGTTGCGGGTCAAAAGGATTTGCTAGCGCACCTCCGGGCGACTACTGGGGAGATATGTGCTAAGTACTGCCATGTCTTCTGCGGGGACCTCCGGGTAGTTAAAATTGTTCTCCGCAAGTCGCACGCAAGGGTTGTCCGGATCGGTGTGACGCGGCCTTTTAGTTCGCTCTCCTTATAACATTGTACCCCAAAATATGTATTATGTCATCTTTAAGGTATTATATTCTTACCTGAGGCTTATACCTCCATAATCTCGTCGTATTATATATTCATTATTCACACTGAATCTTAAGATTTCTGATAACGTCTATGCATTGAGATTATATTTTGTCTGAATCATGATCGAATTAAGAGCACGTTGATGATGTACCTGATTCATCTGATGGAGGTTTGGAAGGTATAGATGATGATGGTGGTGTATACGGGAAAAGCTTTAGGAGATATTGTTTGCTCGTCGCCTGGGAGATCAATTCTTTTTTCCTTATTCAGTACACATTATATTATTCATGAAACATAACAAGCAGTATCCACGCATGGATGAATACAAATTATTGTGGAACCCTGGGGGTTAAATTTTATACTATAATGAGCTATTGATTAGGGTAACAATAGATATTCGCTTGGAATCGTCGATAGAATAATATAATAACAACCCATCAGTATACATGATGGATGTTGGCATCCATTATCATTACCTTTTTTTTTTTTTGGGGGGGGGGGTAGGGGGGTATGTGACGAAACCACTGTCAGGCAATCAATCATACAATGTCTTTTTGTAACACACACTTCAAAGTGATCATGGCCTTCGTGGTTAGCTATGACTTGTCGTCTCATAGGTGTTGTAAAACCCATGTCCTTGTATACTGCTTTAAAGGGATGGTATAGTTTCGGGATTCGGGATTCAGATTTCAACTTTCTACGAGATGAATAGAAACCTTTTATAAAACATGAAAGTACATACAATTCTAAGAGGCATTCAAAATGTATTTGTTGAAAATTGGTTTTGAAATGGCTAAAATATATCCAAAAAGGTAAAACATATAGACAGGGCAGAGCCAGGCAAAAACTGCCTTTTTTTCCAGTCAAAGTTTTCTCACTTGATTCTGGTACTTTAGACCATACTTAACAAAATAAGCTTCTGCGCCATCTTGAAATCTGTCCCGAATCCAAGATGGCCGCCAAAAATCCAAAATGGCCGCCAGAGGACCTAAAAAGTGCCTTCTGTGGTTAAGATTTGTCTGGGGATGGGTTTTTTTAAAACTCTATTTGATGATAAATGGTAAGAGAAATAAGATTCTGTGGATTAAAATTAGAATCAGTTTCTTTTTTATTGCGAAAATCCAACATGGCAGCCAGACGCAGCTCCCGATATTAATAAATGTCATAATAACCGGAGGTCCAAACCCTAAAAACTCGCTTACTTAACGAGTGAGTTCCACTCTCTCTACAAACTAAGTAGACCATGCTTATTTTCAAATTTCTATTGTAACAAACAACATACCACTGGTCTACCTCAAAAAATTTATTGCGAAAGCCTCCAAATCCAAAATGGCGTCCAAGATGGCCGCCATATTGACTGAATTTGCTATTTGAAAGATAAAATTTGATAGAAACATTATATTTCAACAAATGTGATGTCATATGAAAGAAAATAAAATGTCCTACAAGTTGATACCATTTTTGTGGGAGATTGTGATAACTGGATGGAGATTTCAAGGAAAAATACTCTTTTTTTGATATTTTTCTGAAAAAAAAGGAAAATCATGAAAATGCTTGATTCAGCATAAATCAGAAAAAGACTGAAGGATTATCTTGAAACGTTTTTAAGAATTTTGTTTAACATATAACTAATATTTTGAGAAAATTAGGGGTCAGTACCATATGCGTTTCAGGAGTTATAATGTCTCAAACTTGAAAACTCACTATGTAAAAATTTGTTGGTCGTAAAGAGAGTCTGCACGCGCCAAGACTACTTCACGCACCACTGGCACTGACGCTTGTAGCAGTGCCAGTGGTGCCTGTATTAGTCTTGGTGCGCGCAGACTTTTTTGACAAACAAGAGTTTGTGCCTGCAAACTAACTTTTCATACCAAGTGGTAGCTCAGGTGACGCCGATCGCTATCATTTCAAAGTAGATTGTTCTGGAGCAGATGAGATGAAGCAAAAAATGTCTTTCAAATACAGGTAGAAGCTTGAAACAACCATGCTATAGAAAGTTTAAAACAAAATTTGGATCAATCACTCAAAAACTTCAAGATTGCAGGCCATCAAAGCTGACATAGTTTATTGCGCCAAATTAAATGTATTATTTTAATTTTGGTACAATTTTGTCTGTTGTGCTATCTATTTATAGTTTTTATATATTTTGAACATTGTAGTGCTATTTCAGACCGTCATGGGTTTTTATGGAGATATTTTTAAAACCAGTGATATTCTACTCCGAAAAAGAAAAAAAAATCGATTGGAAGATTCATTTTTGAAGGAGTTAATAACGGAGATCAGTAAATTTAAAGTAAAATTGGAGTGAATTTTGAGTGAAAATTTTCATTTTCACTCATTTTAGAGTGACCTTAGGGATCACTCGTCACTCTTTGAGTGATCCCTGAGATCACTCTAAAAGGAATGAAAATGAACATTTCCACTCTCGAGTGATCCTGATATCAAAAATGTGAAAGCATCTACCAATGGCATTAGTTCAATTCAATTTTGACACTATAACCCACATGAAATCAGCCTAAAACGATGTAAGAAAAATCTATTCCAGTGAATACACTTTCAGCATGTTTATTTGTAAATTCAATTCAATTCAATTCAATTCAATGTAATGTTTTATTTCATTTTTCGACAAGAACATATAAACATCACTTCTTCTTTTTTGGTAACAGAAAATCAGGTGCTCAAAACTATGTAGGATGAAAAGAATACAATAATTGTAGCACCTTACAATCATTACAGATTATCATAAAACTCGAGTGATTTGAAGTAAGTAAACATTGTGGATAATTCGAAAAATGGAGGGACCCACTCAAAAGACAAGTCTTGTAGAATGTGGGCCCCTCAGAAATGTGAATATACAGCATGAATAATCATTTTGGACAATGTTATTTGAACAATATACTGAAAAGTAATTTCGCACAACACATTTAAAAGCAACTTTGAGAAATTGCCGCCATGTCGGATTTTTCGGGGGGAGGGGGTGCTCGGATCAGAAGGGCTTTCAAGGACATGTATGGATCAGATATTATTACACATTATGCCATCATCATTCACGTTTCTACAACAGCAGAGTAACATACAAGTACAAAAGCATATCTTTGATACAGAAGCATTTCTTTTTTAAATCAAAGATCGGGCCTTACCCAAACACTAAAATGAGCTCCACCCCCCCCCCCCAAAAAAAAAATGAATAATAATAATAGTAGATAAATAAGCCCTCAATATGGTTTAAACAAGGACAATATATATGATAGACAGCAATACAAGAAATTCTAAAAAAAAATGTCAAATTATTAATCAAGACTTGACTCTGACGCAACACACTAAAGGTATCGTTTACCATTCTTGGAAGAGATATCACATTCGATTTATATGTGCAGGTTGTATCACAAAACATTCTACCATGTTAAAAATGATACATATATATATATATATATATATATATATATATATATAGCGAAGAATCAAGAAATAAACTAGTAATGCATTATTTCGCCAATAAGAATTAGTTTATTGAACAACTCAAATTTTCGGTGGCCTCCACCTTCTTCAGGAGTCTCGACGGGGAATGTCAATACCAAAACATAAATTGAACATGAAGAGCGCGCACTCATACACAGAATTGGTTGCTATGAGAGTGCGTACCCTTTTCAGTGATGTTGCCATGTAGACGCAATGTAGTCAAGGTACCCCACGCATAAGGAGGAGGACATTGACATGTTTATTACGTAACAATGGTGTTAAATTACTTTGTATTATCACATGTTAATTCTGTGTATGAGTGCGCGCTCTTCATGTTCAATTTATGTTTTGGTATTGACATTCCCCGTCGAGACTCCTGAAGAAGGTGGAGGCCACCGAAAATTTGAGTTGTTCAATAAACTCATTCTTATTGGCGAAATAATGCATTACTAGTTAGGTGATACGCTATCAGCGTATCACCTATTGTGATTGTCAAAATCTCTCTTTATTTTTAGGTGATACGCTATCAGCGTATCACCTATTGTGATTGTCAAAATCTCTCTTTATTTTTTTTTTATTCTTCTTTCTTTCTGGACAATTTTGTGTCGTCAATATCTCAAGAATGACATTGCGAAATAACATGACATTTTCAGTCAACATGTCTCATGACAAAATCTAGCCACAATAAGGTTTTCATGACAGTAACATATCTATGACGTCTTCTAGGCGCCATTTTGTGATTTTCGGACCTTGTCACATGATCGATCATAACTTCATAACTAGATGTCATTTCTGTATCATTTTCGGTGGACATGAAGTTCAGGTCACGCTCTATCTTACTTTTTAACGCTAGTTACACAGGTCATCATTACGCGCGCGTAAGCGCGCGTCAAAATTTTAAAAGGCTCAAAACGACTTCCCAATGGAAAATCTCGAAGTTTCAGACAATTTTAAGCGTTTCAAACATTTTCTCGCGTGCGCGTCCGTCCGCGCAATTTCGCGCGCAGAGCCCGTAAGCAACATGAAAATGCAATTTTTTTGACTGATTTGGATTCCTTATACTTTGAGTAACAATATCCATTGATTTCCGATCGATTTCGACCTATAACAAAGGAATGCACTGGCGTCAAAGTTGAAATTCCGCGTGCGCGTCTTTCTGCAAATATAGTGAAAAAAAAATGTCTTTGTTTATTTCGCCATAGCTCTTTAAATCGTCCGTTGACCCTATATTTCTATTGCATATTATAAAAGTATATGAATTGTAAATAACATTCCAAGTATCAATATTGCCAGGAAAACGCGATGACGTCATCATATCGTCATTTTAAATAAAAAAGTGGAATTGATTTTTTTGTGGTACTTTTTCAGACATTCATTTGCTCGTATCTCTGTTGTTTAAGCTCAATATTATCCCAAATTCAGATATGTTGTACTTTGAACATTTGCCTCTCAAGTCCATGTGATGGTTTTGAAATATGATGACGTCATCATACTAGAAATTGTGATTAAAGGTAAAGACTCAAAATCAGACAAGTTTACGTGTTATGTCTATGGGAGGTGATTTTTTTTAAAACCATGCATTGACTTGACAACGTTTAAGCACCTTTACCTCATCTGATTTTGCTCCATTTCCTCTGAAACATACGTATGTTGTAGCTGAGACAATAAGCTTTAGTAATCATGCATTTTATGTTTTCAAATCTCCTCATCAGGTTGATAATTTTGTAGTTTAAAACTGAAAATGAGAATGCAATCTGTACAGAACGATTCCCAATTTTTCTTTGCAACTGTATATTGATCGAATCCACGCTGCCACTTGTGGGAAGTTGAATAGCGCCATCACAAGTCAACACTGTCACGATAGTATTTAGATTTAAGTTTCGCACTCGATCTTCAGGACAGCCATGTGGCATAATCAGTTAGCGCGCTGGTTGTTCATAACGCCATACCGGAAGGCGAGAAGTTCGACTCCCGCAGGACTTTTATCCGTTCTTTCTTTTTTTCTCTTTTTTTTTCGGCAGTTCAGCTTACTCCGATGTCATTAATCGTACTATTATATCAAGTGTACGTAACCCGTGAACACGGCTGCTCTATTTCACTTGTTTTGTATTGGAGTTTGGAGATTGGGTTTGCTTCATTAATTTTGTCACACTTAATGTTGTAAATTGCCCCTTGTTACAGTGTCCCGCTTGCCCACTTTCGTTTGCTCTTTCCTTTTCTCTTCATTGGTTATTGTTATACTGTAACAGGATAGGTAGGAACATGTACGTTTAAATAACTTGCAGGAATGGGAGCTGAATTGATTAACTCTAGTCCAGGTGTATGGCGTCTCGCTCATCTCTTTGAAATTCCAGGTTGTTATTGTTTGACCCAATAACGGAGTTGTAGACAGGTTATATTTTGCTATAGAGGTATCTTGTGCCACATGAGTGGAAAGCATCACTGTTTAGAAGTAGTAATGAACTTTTTCATGTTGTAAACGGTATAAAGATTTAAGATAAATATATATATATATATATATATAAAATATTAAAGATACATTTCACATCCAATCTTCGGTACAGCCGTGTGGCTTTATAGTCGCTTATCGCGCTGCATGGTCATTATGCACTACCTTAGGACGAGATGTTCGAGACCCGCAGGACGCTATCATTTTTTTTTCTCTCTCTCTTTCTTTGTTTTTCTTTTGGCAGTTCAGCTTTATTCCGATCGATGTCATTTATCGTATTATCTTATCAATTATACTACCCCACGACACACAGTCACTCAAGTTCCTTTTTTTTTTTGTCGGAGGCTGGAGGTTGGATTTGCTTCATTTATCATACGTATTGTTTAAATTGCCCTTGGTACAGTGCCCCGCTTGCCACCTTTCCTTTTCTCTTTCCTTTTCTCTACGTTTGTTCCTGTTACACTGTCACAAGACAGGTCGGAAAATAACTTACATAACTCAACTGGAGCAGGAATGGCAACTGAATGAATTAACTCTAGGCCAGGTGTATGGCGTCTCGCTCATCTCTTTGAAATTCCAGGTTGTTATTGTTTGACGCAATAACGGAGTTGTAGACAGGTTTTATGTTGCTGTAGAGGTATCTTGTGCCACATGAGTAGAAGGCATCACTGTTTAGTAGTAGTAATGAACTTTTTCATGTCCCTCCATGTCAATTATAGTGTGGTTTAAAGGGGTTGTGTGTCTATCTGCCAAAGAAAAGGAAAAACTTATTTTCGTCATAGCTGTTTCTCTATACGTAACCGTAGGTAATGAGTGTTGTTGGTATCTGAGCAGTGAAGAACAGAGCATCAGGCTAAAATCCCCCTTAGTTATACGCACTAAGCGTTCAATTTGATATATCTTTCTTTATGTAGTCAATCACTGCTAATGGAGTTACAGAATGATGTTATGACACGTTTCACTGACTCGTTTGTAAAGCAAAGTTTATGTACAAGGCAAGCAATTGTACATGAATAATACCTACCATTGATTTCAGAAGGAAATTATGGTATGCCTAAATGTAAGGGTATCATTGCTTTGGAATTGCTGAGACAATATGCTTGGCACGAGGGCTTCCACTTCTAATAACTGATCCCTTTGAAGATGTGTCGGTCACGGGTGATCGTCATGATTCATCTTTCACGTAGAAGCTTACGTTCCACACTCTTGGTTCGAGAAGACTTACCATCATACTTCAAATTGTTATTAAAGGTAAAGACTCAAAATCAGACAAGTTTACGTGTTATGTCTATGGGAGGTGATTTTTTTTTTTTTTAATGTGCATTGACTTGACAACGTTTAAGCACCTTTATCTCACAGCTGATTTTGCTCCATTTCCTCTGTAACTTAAGAGGAACAATAAGCTGCAGTAATCATGCATTTTATTCTCCTCATCAGTTTGACAATTTTGCAGTTTCAAACTGAAAATTAGAATGGAATGTGGACAAAACGATTCCTGATTCATCTTTCACATACATAAGTTTACGTTCCTCGAGACGTATGGCCGAGTGGTTAAAGGCGACGTCTCAGAGACGTGAGGTTGCGCACGTGCGGGTTCGAACCCCACAAGATCACGAAACAAAATACTTATCTATTTTACTTTTTTTCTTCAATTTTGTATTACATATTCGTCCATGTAGAAATCGCATTCGTATATAAACGCACCTATACACACACACAGACACACACACACCACACACCATATCCCTCCTTTTTGTGTTGGAGACCATATTGCTTCGACTGCTGCAAAATTTTGCAGGCTGACTTTGTCAAACCGATCATAGTATGTAATGACGACGACGGAGGTGTTGTACTTTGAACAACTGTCTTTCAAGACAATGTCATTGTTTTGTACTTTGATGACGTCATCACACTGAAAATTGTGATTAAAGGCAAGGTATCAAAACCAGCCGATTATAAGTTTTATGTTTACGGCACGTATTTTTCCCAAGTTGCCAGAAATGGCATAGCGACATCAGTAGTTACAAGGCCGCATTTCCGTCTAGCAATGCAATACATGTTCACGCGGCCACGTTGGTTGAGTGGGCATTGACTTTTCTCCCTGTAATATCTATACATTTCTTTTTTGCCTTACCATTTCCGTGGATGTCCCGTGGCCGAGAGGTTAGAGAAACGGTTTTGCATGCACGCTCAATATAACTTCAATGTACCTATATCACATTCTTTTCCTTGTCGATCACAGATGACCGACATCTGATGACCCCAAGCGTATCACCTAACTCGTCAGTCTGACGAGTTTCATATCTCGTTTATTTCTTGATTCTTCGCTATATTGGAGCCAATACGTGAATTTGCAACATATATATATATATATATGAAGAGTTTGTTTGCAAAAACCGATAAGTCCATTTTTGAAGATTTTGAAGTATGGTCTCTGTCATAAAGTACAAAATGATACCTTTTAAATGATATATTGGTCACTACATGTAAAGGTACATTTTTGAAGTTATGGTCAAAAGAACAAAAAAATTCTTATTATTCTCTTGATTTTTCTTGACCTTTAATCGCAATTATCTCCATTTGGCAAATATGGACTTATCGGTTTTTGCAAACAAACCCTTCATATATATATATATGTATATATATATGTATATATATATATATATGTATATATAATGAAGCCTAAAACATACGGAGATATCGCCATTTCTTTTCAAGAAACCATAACATTGATAACTGTTGACAGCTATTAGTATAAAAAACTAGAAATGTCGCTACGGCGACTGGTATGCCTCCGCCGTAATGCATGGTTCTCCTAATAGGACTATAGTACAATGTCTTGACAATGTGTGATGACAGTTTCACACAATTGGCAAAATATTAAAATGACAGTTTTGCCACAATGTGCTGAATGTTCACTTTCCTAGAACTAGGTTCAATTGGATGAATGATTAAAACGTCAGAGTGCAGGTATTTGGGGAACTGATGATTTTTACTTGACTCATTTTGACCCTTTTATAAGTTTATGCATTGAGTAATTTTCAAGGTATTGAGAAAAAGTATAATTTCAGTATCAAAATGGTAAAATAGCATTATCTAAACCTGGCCTTTGACCTTTGACCTCACAGTTCCAAAGAGAATCACTGTCAGGTAGAACATGCATAAATATGTAAGTTTCGTGATGATACCTTGAGTTACTTTCGAGATATGGAGGAAAAAGTGCAATTAAGCACTTTCACTCGACCTTTGACCTTTTGACTTTTGACCTTTTGGCAAAAACTTCCCACAGAATATATATTTGGTAATACATGCATACATCAAGTTAAAAAAAAACAAACCTTCAGGCATTGCATAAATATAAGTAGTGATATTTTGAGGAGTTGACCTTGACCTTTGACCCCCTGACCTTTGACCCATGACCCCCAACTTTCCTAGATAATCACTGCCCATCGGTACAAGCATATATACACTAAGTTCCATGAAGATACCTTTAACCATTTGCGAGATATGGAGAAAAACATGAAATTTCAACCTTTTTTTACAAAATAACCTGTGACCCTTGACCTTTGACCCCATGACCCTAAAATCCAAACAAAGTATTATCCCCCAGGATATACCCTCATACCAAGTTTGATGTAAAACCACCACAGGGTTCTTGAGATATCGACAAAAACAGAACGGGACGGTCTGGCGTCCGGACGTACGTACGGACGGACGGACGGACGACCCGAAAACATAATGCCTCCGGCCACTTTGTTGGCGAAGGCATAAAAACACATCAGAACAATCTACTTTGAAAAAATAACGATCAGCGTCACCTGAGCTACCACTTGGTATGAAAAGTTAGTTTGCAGGCACAAACTCTTGTTTGTCAAAAAAAAGTCTGCGCCCACCAAGACTACTACACGCACCACTGGCACTGCTGCAAGCGTCAGCGCCAGTGGTGCGTGTAGTAGTCTTGGCGCGTGCAGACTCTCTTTACAACCAACAAGGTCTTGTCACAGCTAAAGTGGAAATTTTTACATAGTGAGTTTTCAAGTTTGAGACATTATAACTCCTGAACCGCAAATGCTACTGACCCCTAATTTTCTCAAAATATTAATTATATGTTAAGCAAAATTCCTAAAAACGTTTCAAGATAATCCTTCAGTCTTTTTCTGATTTATGCTGAATCAAGCATTTTCATGATTTTCCTTTTTTTCAGAAAAATATCAAAAAATTAGTGTTTTTCCTTTATATCTCAATTCAGTTATCACAATCGCCCACAAAAATGGTATCAACTTGTAGGAATTTAATTCTCTTTTATATGACATCACATTTGTTGAAATCTGATGTTTCTATCAAATTCTATCTTTCAAATAGCAAATTCAGTAAATATGGCGGCCATCTTGGACGCCATTTTGGATTTGGAGGCTTTCGCAACAAATTTTTTGAGGTAAACCAGTGGAATGTTGTTTGTTACAATAAAAATTTGAAAATAAGCATGGTCTACTTAGTTTGTAGAGAGAGTGGAACTCACTTGTGAAGTAAGCAAGTTTTTAGGGTTTGGCCCTTCGGTTATTATGACATTTACTAATTTCGGGAGCTGCGTCTGGCGGCCATGTTGGATTTTCGCAATAAAAAAGAAACTGATTTTGATTTTAATTCACTGAATCTTATTCCTCTTACCATTTATCATCAAATAGAGTTAAAAAAAAAAAAACCATCCCCAGACAAATCCTAACCACAGAAGGCACTTTTTATGTCCTCTGGCGGCCATTTTGGATATTTGGCGGCCATCTTGGATTTGGGACAGATTTCAAGATGGCGCAGAGGCTTAATTTGTTAAGTATGGTCTAAAGTACCAGAATCAAGTGAGAAAACCTTGACTGGAAAAAAAAAACAGTTTTTGCCTGGCTCTGCCCTGTCTAATAGTGATCCTGATAAAAGGTGGGTCCAACGTTTTATTAGGACCTCTTTGTTTTTGGATATCTCGGCCATTTCAAAACCAAAACCATTACTATCTACTATAGATTATGCTAAAATTATTCTCTTGGACAAAAGAGGACGAGGCAAGGGAATAGTATTGTAGATGTCCCATTCTTCAAACAATGAGTCTTTGAGAATCGGAATAAAGCCGTCAAAATAAAAGACTACCCGCATGCCATGATAAATGAGAACCAACATCCACAAGTCTATTTATTCGTACGAAGATTTGTTACGTCTCAAGTGTCACTTTAGGTGATACAACTTAGTCAATATCATGAAATAAGCATATCCCTTGTCTGCCTGCCAATACGAAGGCTACAGCTTAAAAGGGTGTAATATCACCATTATACCTAAAATAGATATTGTTACCTTTATAATGATCTCATTTTTGAGACATGATGATGATGATGATTTTTTTTTTGATAACATTCCTGTAATAATAATTAATATTAGTTACTCATATTAATTTTTATTATATTAAATAATAATTAATATTACTATTTTTTAAAAGCTCCCTCGTGGAGACGATATGAGCTCCCCTGTGGAGACATCATGTTATATTTAATATTCTTGTTTGATATCTCTAAGATTTATTACGTTTGTATTATATTAGTATTGTCTAGGGCAAATCATCTGTTGTATAGGGCCCATTTTTTCTTTCCTCTCGTCTTTCCTTAAAACCAAAGCAACCTAACATTTAATATTTGCATCACATGTTTTCATGAAAAAAAAGCTCTCTAAACCGGAAAAACGTAAGTTAGTCACAATGTCTTTCTTTATCAGTCAATCATGTGGTTGGATCAACATATGGAGCCCCCCCCCCCCCCACACACACACACACACACACACGCACACACTATTGGGAAATCTGACCTGAGTAAACAGTTCAATCCTATTGGCATAATTTTGCATTCAAAACTGTTATTATTGTAACAAGCAATTTTGTACATTTACACCATTTTTGAAGAATAAGTTAATACTCTTTGTGTAACTATGTTTAAGTATTTTGTATGTTTTGTTTTGTCCGATTAACTCGTTTTCGTCATCCGTTTTATCACATTTAGCACATCGTGTACATGAAAATCGTACTTTTTAACATGTATATACTTTTGTATTTTCATATTCAGAAAGTACATAAATATTTTGATTAATCATGAATCAAAATACTTGATGATACATTAAGTCTCAGCATACTATTGCAATCCGTCAACACCCTCCTTTATTTGTCTTATTCTTTTCCTGCGCGCAATCTTAAATTGTCTTATTTAACCCGGATAGACTTTCGAGGTCATTTTGTCCACAGTAGTTTTGCGAGTGAACGGAATATTTTTCAGATACGCTCGACATGATTTATATTCAATTCACTGTAATTCAATTCAATCAAGATTTATTTCAACAAATCTGATAAAACACAATTATGACATTGAATATCAAAGCATGTATAGACATAATTATGAAAATGTACAAGGCAGAAGCTCTATAGGGAAATGATATTTAAAAAGTGGAAGACTGAACATACGCTAAGACCAACCTTTCAAGGTTAATCGCCAAGAAATATATTCCAGTGATAATAATCATAGACACGACTAAATACACCTCACAAAGTAAGACTTAAACAGAAGACGCTGCTTGGTACAGATCGTGAAGGCAAGGCAAGTTACCATTATATGAATAATATGAATGATATAATAGATATTAACATTAGTGCTTTTCAAAAGTAATGTGAAGCAGAGGAATTATTGACTGAAGAGATGAATTTTGTATCTATTATTTTGAATAAGAGAATCTGGTTTCTCGAAATGCGACCAAGAGAACTTAGTTTAAGAGAACTTAGTGGTCACACGCCAGATGTCCACCGCTCATACTGTCGTCTAGCTCTGGGCCCTTTTTATCGATTCTTTTTTTCGACGACTAAACATTAGGCCGACTGAGGGCGTGATCTCGAGAACTGCGCAACCGACGAAAAATATCGCGCCCTCACTCGGCATAACGCTTATAGTCGGCGAAAAAAAAATGGATAAAAAGTGTCCAGAACTCGACTAATTAAACTATACCGCGATAGTAGACATTTTCTTTTTCCGTCCATGGTGAGAAAAATCATGGTGCATTACTCATTAAAGGGTTTAGTGTAGTGAAATGAAAGGTTTGTCATTACATGGGAGAATTGTATTTCTTTTTTGTAAAGTAACGAGTTTTTATTGTTGTTATCATTATTATTATTATTATTATTATTATTATTATTATTATTATTATTCATGACATCAGTGCACTGTGGCTATAACAGCTGTCTTTATTGACATACCTTTTACCATCATGGGTGTTCCCACCCAAAGCTGGCTATCTAATATCACAGCAATGCTGTACAGCTGTTTTGTATCGGTTGCCGTTTCCTTGACACAATACGTTACCCCTTAAAGAAAACGTAGGAATACATTTTGCCCTTTTTGAGAGCATGAAAATGCTGAAACCTAAACGATTATTGTTACGGATAAAGGGTTCTGCAATAAAAAAGAAACAGCAAGAAATTGATCAATCAAGACAGCATGAAAAGGTTTGATGATGCAGCTACTGACCACGAAATTTCAATCGAAAGGTATGCGTTCTTTGAAAGTTACACTGATAATCAAACCCATTCTCAATATTTACTCCTATGCGTTATTATGCCTTGACTAACCTATGTGGCATTTGAATAAAAAAAAAAGAAGAAGAAGAAGAATAGTTACAATAATAATAATTCGTATACGGGATTGTATCAAGCGTTCACATCTCAGGATCAATGGAGTGCTATTTTTCATACCTGTACCTGGTTAATGGTAACCATTACGCCTCACACTATCATACATATTGATGATAGACAATCTCTAATCAAATCACCTATATGACATGAAATCAACCTGTTGAACAAGTCTCGAAGTGACGGAGACTGCAGAGACACTCTGCAGGCTGTGAGACAGTCGGCATGAGATGGCGCTCTTGATTTTCTTTTCTTTTTTCTTTTCTTTTTTTTTCTTCTTTCCTTTTTCTTCTTTTTTTTCGTTTCTTCTTTTTTCTTCTCTTCTCTTGTCATTATTTTCTTCTCTTTTCCTCTCTTCTCTTTTTTTCCTCTCTTCTCTTCTGTTTTCTTTCTAGTGATATTGAGTTTTTGAAGCACCATGTTCTACTGGATAGAAATCGTTGTCAGGGGAGAGAAGGCATACCAATTTCAGCAGGAGGAAAATCATATCGCTTGCCAGCTGGAAAGTTGTATAATTGACCATGAAAGGTGACGAGGTGGCTCAGTCGGTAGCGTATGACTTGCAGTCTAAAAACTTGAGTTCGGGCGCGGGTTCGAATCCCACTTATCTCAAGTCTAGCTGTGCAATGGTGTGAGTTGTCATACCGTCCCCTCTAGAGAGGCACAACACTTTGTACCCCAGCACTAGGAAATTATAAAGTGGAGGTCCTGTGTATGAATGAATCACAAACCAAAGCACATAAAAAGATCCCGAATCTTCATTCCGTTATCGGAAAAAGCAAGGTGCATAATCCGGTAATGTGGTCCACCCCAGGTACATACACTGGCCAGCTACAAACAGACCAGCTAGTTGCATATGGGCTTTCCAGCTATCTCGTCAGAAGGAAAATGAAAAGATTTGGTGTGTTTATTACTCTCTTTGGCATTGCACCCTGGCGCAGCACCTTGGAATAGGATGGCGGCCGTATTCAATCATATTGTATATATGAAGAGTTTGTTTGCAAAAACCGATAAGTCCATATTTGTCAAATGGAGATATTTGCGATTAAATTTGAAGAAAAATAAAGAGAATAATAAGAAAAATTTTGCTTTTTTTATCATAACTTCAAAAATGTACCTTTATATGTAGTGACCAATATATCATTTAAAAGGTATTATTTTCTACTTTATGACAGAGAGCGTACTTCAAAATCTTCAAAAATGGACTTATTGGTTTTTGCAAACAAACTCCTCATATATATATATATACATATATATATATATATATATATATATA
This sequence comes from Diadema setosum, assembly GCF_964275005.1. Lineage (NCBI taxonomy): Eukaryota > Metazoa > Echinodermata > Echinoidea > Diadematoida > Diadematidae > Diadema > Diadema setosum. The sequence goes on from NC_092687.1 coordinate 37,065,562, forward strand.
TATATATATTGTTACGACCAAAAATCACTCTGAGAATGATCGCACAAAAGAAACACTCAACTGATGTTCAGGCTGTTTATTAACAGTGAAATTGTGGGTACAGACTTGTAATCAGTACGATAATGATCAAGAGAAACAATTATAAATCAATTGAATCACTTACGTGTATTACAGCCAAATCTTAAATCAAAAGGTCCATGCAATCCCCTTGAAATGTCCAAATACGATGCTCGATGCACAGATGAATGATCCGCGATGCACCGATGAATGATACCTCCGACGTAAATCCAGAGGCGCAGGTGGAGATATCATATAGATAATTCATCTAAGATGCTCTCGAGAAATACTGGGATATTAGATAAGCTAAAAAATAAATTTCCCAAGTATATTTTGAAAAATTTATATTCAACGCTTATTTTACCCTATCTCTGTTACGGAATACTTGCCTGGGGAAACTGTGCCAATTATACATTGATAAAATTTTCAAACTACAAAAACGAGCTATTCGTTCAGTTAATCTAGCCGACTATTATTGTCACACGAATTATTTCTTCTTTGAAAACAGACTCCTTAAGGTTGCTGATTTGTTTTTATACAACTTAGGAACATCTATGTTTCAGTTATCAGCTAACGGCTTGCCTGACGTATTTACTCATATGTTTCAGAAAAACTATGCCGTCCATGCTTAACCCACAAGACAAAGAGATTCATTTCACCTTCCACGTATTCGCACACTCCTTGCTCAAAAAACAATTGTCTTTACCGGACCTAAATTCTGGAATGATCTTCCCGCCGATGTAATTAATTGTTCTAGTATGTTTACATTTAAACAAAAAATGAAATCAATGTTAATAAATGAATGTAAACAGTCTGGTTAGAATCTTTCAATATGTTATATGCGCAGTATCCTCGTTTAATGTATATTTCTGAATTATGCTCCCATTGTATAATCACTGCGTCCGTATACCTGTATTAACATTTTGAACTCATTACAAAGTTGATTATAGCTAATGTGCACGTATTATACTTGTGTATCTATATGCCATATTTTCACTCAGTTCTTATTCTTTGGATTTTTTTTTCAATTTTTCTTTTTCTTCTCTTTTATTTCTTTTTCCCTTTGTACCTTGATATTTTAGCTTTCATATTGTTTCGTGATTATTACTTTGTGCCCTATCTCCATTGATTGCATAGCAAATTTACACCGGTATTTTTTCATGGAACCTGCGTTTACAAGCTTTGCTTTTGCGGTTCCATCATATTTCACAAGTTATAGAGAATTGTCTTATGTACATCATGTATGCTGACACACTTTCTGTTTATGACCCGACTTATAACATATTTTGTATCTTGCTTGGTTTGTATTCTTATTTTGGATGTATTTTGATGTCAAGTGAAATGTGAAAATAAACAACTGGAACTGTTCACTGTGTCTCAAGTGCAAGACCAGTGCAGTTTCAGTTATTTAACTCAAAACTCCACGGTATAGATCCAAGGTAAAGATCCAGGGTATACGCTCACAGCGAAACGTGCAGGATCCGAACGTTATGATGACTGCGTCCAGTCGATGCGTTGAATTATGGTTCACACACTAATGTCCAGCTTCGAATCCCGCCCGCGACAACTTTGCCATAGCAATGTCCATTGACATGAAAATGGAGTCTATCTCCAATGAAGGCAAATTAATTCTCTGCAGACAAAATGTCTCCCAGGCTTATCTCCACAAACATAGCAGGTCAGCAGTAACACAGGATTGACTATAACAAGTCGCTTTAGAGCCAGAAGTGACGTAACTCTCAGAACTCTCAGAGCAGAGGTGTTGGGTACTCTGCCTACCTCAGAATTTCTCCGGCTTATTATATACTATCCATTCAACCCTTTCTTGAACCTTCTGTAATTTGCTCCAACCTGGGACCAAATACTTGTATATACTAGCAAGTCCAAGACTGTTCCAGAAATCCTAGCTGACTCACTACCTAACTATGTGCATAACAGCCTACCAAAAATAACCACCAATCACATTGGGCCACAGGGACAGTGCCTCAATCAGCCAAATTTGTAAGCACTTCCTAGAACATTCTGGATTGGTTGAGAAATCATACTAGATTGAGTGAGCTACATATTTGTATACTGTATTTCCTACCACATGCATGGCCTGTATAGCTACATTGTATATCACATTGAAAATTCTCCACTTATCTAGTCAGCCTGTATGTATATACAGGTTTTCCCGGCCAATTTCGCACTTTTGTCAGTCCATTTGATAAAAGGTTCATTCGATTAGCGAAAATCCTCGTCACTGCACATTCTGTCATTCAAAATTGCAAGTTGGTCGTTCAATTTAGCATTTCGATCAATGAAATTTGCACATGTGCCTTTCGAATTCGTAAAACGGGCATTCAAATTGGCACGTGCTCCTCAGTCATTCAAATTCGCCAGCACTGGCCGAAAGGGGTATTTCAGTCATTCAATTTCGCGTATGGGCAGTCAAATTCCAAATATGTTCATTTAGATTAACGTCATGTTATTTCTACTTTGCAAAGGTGATAACATTTAAATGCGTATTTCTATGTGACTTTTTGCTTCATCCACGAACTGTTAAGCAGTAAAAGTATCATATTTTTGACCTTACATAATTCGAGTTTGTTGTTCTGTAACGTCCCTTTTCTTTCATACATGTCATTTTAGACCTACATGGCCAAAACTACAGATTATCTTCACCTTCTTGCAGTCATGACAGCACAAGTTAGGTACAGACGTATTTCTCAAGAAGACAGAAAAAAAAATCATAGGAACATTTGATGATCATAACCTTGACTTCCTAGAACTGGCCGACACACTCGGAATAAAGCGCTCAACGGTCAGATAAGTTGTGGCCACACTATGCACTATCTTCAGACGGGACGACTCACTAAGCACATTGAAGAAAAAAAAACTGTTGCCAAAATCTCTAAAATGAGTACGAAAATATGAAATGTTATGACGCTTGCAAAACAATAACTATGTTGAAAAAGAAATAAAGAAAGAACCAGACCATAAACATGCGTGCTTAATTGACTGCAAAAGATGTTAAATTGGACGCCCAAAAATGAATTTGAATGAACGAGTGCAGCATGTCCGTGATCACGTGACTATATCATTCTAAATTGAATGAACGAATAACGAAATGGTGCTTGTTTTACGAATTTCAATTGAAAATAGTGTTAATTAGAATGAGGCTAAAGGTAATTTGAATGCTCCAAAATTAGTTTGAATGAAGAAATCATAAAATTGAACTACCGAACATGTCATCTACGCTAAATTTTGCTAAATTGAATGCAGCAATTAGGAATTGGATACCAAATAGAATGTTCTCCATTAATCTGGTCAACCTGTGTACATACACATTAAAACAACCATGCATACAGTACATCATACATATACATAACTACTAGTGTGTACATTTGTGACAATATATATATGTGACCATGCATCACAAAGCGAAAAAAAAAGTCGCACCCCTTGATTTTACGTGAGGACTTTAAAAAGATGAAACGGGTCAACCAAGTCAATATCAAGTTTTTCATATTTTCTGAAAGAGCTTCCCTTCTTCTACATCATTCTTAAGTTTGGGATCATAAAATGAATGCGAAAGCGCATTTTCAGCAATTTTTCTAAAGCGCTTTTTGGTAAACTAGTGAGATCAGGTATATCTTAGAGGCCACTTTTCATTTCTTGATAGCCACTTGCAAACTCTTCACTTTCAAGTCTCATAACGTTTGAAGGGATAAAGCTACTGCTTTGAAAGTTAGCAGTATTTATGAACAGAATACGTTAATTGAGTATGCGTAATAAATTTGATAATCCCTTCATTGTTATTAATCCTGTGGTTTACATCCTCATTTTGTCCCTTTCATCGAACATGTAGCACGGCTTGGTAAAGATTTAACGCTTGAATAGACATCTAGACCCGGTACTTTAGAGCCTCTTTTCTCGGTTCACACTTTTCCAAAGTGTGTGCTTTCTTTTCAATATTTAGATAGGTTAGGAGAGTCCATTTCACTTGAGCTATACATCATTTTAAAGTTTAGAGTCTGTTCTTTCAGAATTTGTCCTTAACTAGAAATCCATGTCTGGCGACTTTTTGTTTGTTTTGTGGTGCAGGGTCATATATATATATATATATATATATATATATACATATTTACACGTATATATAATTTTCATTTGTTTTTCATAATTCATATATAAGGGGTGGAATCGCTCTTGGCCTCAATTGACCATTGAAGAATTATCAAAGAGATGATAAATGGGACGAAATAGGGGTACCAGTGAATTGCGGTTGAATGCTCACAGACGCCATTTCGAAAAGAATGTTCCAAATGCCTGATTTGACCCTTATTTGACCTTGACAGTGACCTTGAAAGGTGATTAGTGACCTTGAATTGCAGAAATGATATTAGGATCACATTCTCTAACCCCTTAAACCCCTCCACATGGGATTGATTACTTTAATAAACAATTTCAGTTTTGTAACTGCAGTTGACATTTAACCCGGATGGCGGCCATATTGGATTTCACCAATTTAGCGGCCCCAGGGGTTTTTAGTCTTGGCGCCCATCAAAAATCGAAAGAGTATGATACAAGGGACCTGTGTGCCAAATTTGGTGCTTTTGGAAGAATCTGAACCAAACAACCCATATTGAGCCCTTAGGCCCCCAACTAGTTGTGACGCACATACGTGACAAGAAGTGACAGTTATTGCTATTCCCATTCCGTGAAGACTTTAATTGTCTTTCTTGATGGAAAGAAAAATAATTGCAAACCACATCGCTTGGTTCCAATTCTGAAAATGCAGTGTGTGCATGTATGTGTATGTGTGTGTGTGTGTGTGTGTCTTGGAGGTATCCTCTCTCTCTAGTCCAAAAAGGGATCGACACCTCTGTTTGTTTATGCGTCTAATGGGGTGAAGCATAGGCGCCGGAAGTGGGGGGGCAGGGGGGGCGGCCGCCCCCCCCCCCCCCAATCCAAAAAGTGGGGGGGGGGGGGCAAAACGCATTTTTGCCCCCCCAAAAAGCCCCCCCAAAAAAAAAAAATAAATAAATAAATAAATGAATAGAAATAATAATAATAGAAATAAATGAATAAACAAAGAAAATAAAATAAATATGTATATAATATGAATAAAAGGGAAAAAAATATGGCTACAAACGGCAGCTTTTGGACTGTAAAATGTCAAAATTTTCAAGCTCGCTCGCTTCGCTCGCTCGCATCCAGCAGTTGAGCCCGGTGCGCCTCCCCCTTAATTTCTGAAGCGAAAAACATAGCTACGACGGCAGTTGTTGGAGTCTAGAATGTCAAAATTTTCAAGCTCGCTCGCTTCGCTCGCTCGCATTGAATCGTTATGCCACACTCCTAACGTTGCTGCCAGTAATTGCCAGCAGTTGCGCCCGATGCCCCCCCCCCCTTAATTTCCAAAGCGAAAGATATAGCTACAAACGGGAGTTTTTGGACTGTATAAAATGTCACAATTCTCAAGCTCGCTCGCTCGCATTGAATCGTTATGCCACTCTCCTAACGTTGGTGCCAGTAATTGCCAGCAGTTGCGCCCGATGCCCCCCCCCCCCCTTAATTACCAAAGCGAAAGATATAGCTACAAACGAGAGTTTTTGGACCGTAAAATGTCAAAATTTTCAAGCTTGCTCGCTTCGCTCGCTCGCATTGAATCGTTATGCCATTCTCCTAATGTTGCTGCCAATAATTGCCAGCAGTTGCGCCCGATGCGCCCCCATTTATTTCCAAAGCGAAATATATAGCTACAATTAAAACTCCAGTTTTGGAACTGTAGAATATCAAAATTTTCAAGCTCGCTCGCTTCGCTCGCTCGCATTTTTAATTGTTATGCCATTCACCTTATGTTGCTGACAGTATATAATTTGTCGATCGTTTCACACCGTCATTCCATGATCAATGTAAGGAAAACTTACAATGTTCCTCAATGACTGCGTTGTTGAATGTATCACATTCCGTAATGTATTGTAGTCCCATTATTGCCCACGCACACACACACAAGCATACAGACCGTCAAAATTACTTTATGGTTCCCCCCATGTTTCGACCCACCGTACGCCACTTTACATATATATATATATATATATATATATATAAATTATGTACACACTGTATATAATAGATGTGTGTGTGCGTGTGCGCGCGCGCGCGCGCGCGTGTGTGTGTGTATGTGTACATTGTGTAACATATGCATGGTCTAATCTTGAGCCCCCTCCAATGTTTGCCCCCCCCCCCCCCAATCCAAAACTGCTTCTGGCGCGCCTGGGGTGAAGAGTTTACTCACATTCAACTCGTCCCACCCCGCCGCGTCTCAGGTCTGAGGGTTGTCTACGACACTGCATAAACGCCAGTATCTGACCAATTACACATAGTTCCAAGTATGTGAACATAATGCATCCCCCAGCAATCTTGTTCTTCACAATTCGAATTCATATTAAGCAAATGAATTGCTCGAATGGTTTATTGCGGATGGGTATTTCATAGTTATTCCCAAAACCCTTCTTCCGTAGCATTTTTTTTTAAATATGTTATAATGAGTACAAATCTTTTTTAAAAGATTTTTATCCTTGAGGGAAAAAAAATGTGAACATGAATACGTATGGGGGGAATTACCTGACAGAAATCAACATATCTAATGATAGGTGTTGTAACCAAGGGTAACGTGTAAAAATATCTGTTTAAAAAGGTTCCTGATGTTGTTTGTATAGCTCCTACCCCTGCTTGCCTTGGAGTGCTCGTTCCAGTCTGATATACAATCACAGCGGGGGAGATAAGCGCTTGTATGGCATGTGACAATGTCAATATCATGGACCAAAAACTATACATACCCGGCGTTGATTCATTATAGTCATTAATTGTTATCACTTCTCATCGATAATATACTTCCTATCCAACCGTCTACACTGGATTGAGATATTTAAAAATTGATTGTCGATGTATCGGGCTTTTAGTACTTTTAGCGTCAATTACAATGAGTAGGTTTGGCTTAACCTGTATGTAAGTTAGCCGTGATCAACATGATATGAAAGCCAGATTTCTTGAGGCTTTGTTGCAGTATGATATTCATCAACAAGTGGTTTGCATATTTTAGAGCAGACAAAAAAAAAAAGAATGAAGGAAAGAAAGAAAAAAAGTACAAATGTGCCATTATAAGGTATGTGACCATATTCTCTACAGTCACCATGAAATATACTCTTCGGCATGTTTTAGAAAAAATGTGGATTATTTCCATTTTAGATTAACATTTCATCTATGTAGGGCCCGAATATTACATAGTCATTGTAAATTGTAAATCATTTTGTAAGGCGTTGTAACAAAGTAAATCTACTCAAACTTTTGTAACTGTTATAGTGAAATTACATTTTTCGGAAATACAATAAGTAAAATTATGTGATACACTTTGATCAAACTGTTGCATGAATGTAAATTACCTAAGTATCATAGGAAATCAACATGCAAGTTATTTTTTTTCATTAAGACTGAACATTGTTGTCTGGAAATTTGATTTCCGCACAGCAAATAACGCAAGCGCACTTTAAGTTTTACATTTTTATATAGCCGTTCACCGTCATGGACACTAGTTTCAAACAACCTCACCTGAGTCTAATGTTTATGCGTTCATCTGGCTCTAACCCAAGCTATAAGAAAGGAAAATGACATATTCATCCATTCTGCACTCTATTGCGAAAGTGTCATGATTCATGATTGACAATGAAATACAATGATGTATCTCAACTAATTTTAGCTCGAGTTGTAATGCATTTATCATTAAAGTGTGACATTGTGCAAATATTGTAATAAGACAGTTGAGGCCGTTACATCTCGATCACACCCATATTGCTATATTCAATCTAACAAAGAACTCATTAATTCATTCAATACCTTATTCATTCATCCATGATCTCAGAATCCTTAGCAAGGCACATTTCAAATGATGGCAGTTTACCCCCCCCCCCCCCGCTTCGACTGAGACAACAATTTGGTAAGTCATGAGGGACCTCCCTCGGCCGACCCCCTGTCATGCCTGCGGTTCCTCGTCCCCAGTTCAATGTCCTTAAAACATGTCATGTCATTACATTGAAATCATTAGAATGATCATAGTGCAACCTATTCGTAACAGCCCAGCAGCCATATCAGTTTGCGTGTGTGCATAATTAGAGATGAATTTATGTAACCTCAATGCTACAGTTGAAAGACATATTGTCTACAGAGGAGGATAAAAATATACAGGGAAAGCGAAATGGAAGATGAAATTTAACATTAAAGCCTAATGAGGAACACTTTTATACAGAAAAAGGAAGCAAGAAAGCGAAAGTTGTAATAAACTACAGTAATATAAGTTATGGTTCAAACAGTTTGTCATCAAATCACCTTCAGATGAATTCATCTTTCAAACAAGGATCTTAAATCTGATATCTTTGTAATCATTGTAATCAACCTCTGTCATCCTGACTACTGTATTTAGTTTGTAGTCAGTTCGTAGTTACCAGTAATTTGTACGTTTTATTTTCTTTCTTCTTTACTCTACATCACTTGCCTAAAACAATGTATCATGACGCAATTCACCCTTTGCACTCGATAGAATAGGTGCTTATGTGTTCTTGCCTACCTTTTCAATTCAATTCAATTCAATATAGCTTCATTAACAATAAAAAAAGAACATGCAGCTCAAAAGCTGAAATTGTTAATTTTACAATTAAAACACATACGACATCGCTAAAAAAAAAATATATATACATATATATATATATATATATATATATATATATATTAGTTGAAATGAATATAGATATGACTGAAACACTGTACAAACCGATAAACCTTAATATTTCAACCCGGTCTCAAATCCTTGACCTTTGACCACAGACCAAAACAATTTCCAAGGAAATCATCACAAAAAGTACATGCATAATTTTTTTTTTCACTAGCTACAATCGTTGACCTCTTAACCCTAAAAAAATCCATGTATTGACATCATCAATGGTGCTTTACAAATACTGAAAAATGTTGCACATTTATAAAAAAAAAAACACCAACAAATAATTATACAAACAATTGTTAGGTAACTGAACTAGAGGCACGGAATAGTCGAGTTTCTGAGCAATAAAATAATTAAATTTGATTATTAATATACATCACAAAAGATCATATGAAAGTAAACAAACTCAAACTGTCGCTGTGGCACAAAATGTGGTTCTATCAACAAGTCTATGTTTACAGCACATCTCAACAATTATGATTATAACAACATTTCAACACATTTAACAAAACATAAAAAACATTGTTTTTATCACAAATTGCCTTGTGAATGAATTCAAATGGATATGGACGACCATGTAAACGATGGTGCTAACCATGCAAACACTTGCAACTACTGCTTACCTCGTTAATTTTCTGAACGCTTCAGAAGTAATCGTCATTTCAGTATTACATCTGAACATCGGAAGTCTTTCAAAACACGTTGAACTGTTTAATATGTTACCACCTTATCACATTATTTTGCAATTATTGATATTTCTGAAACGTGGCTTCATAAACACTTACCTCCAGTATTTGATATCAGTGATCACAAACTTCTCCGTAACGATATAAAGTATTGTAAAGGAGGCGGTGTTTTATTGCATGTTAACAATTCTTTGTCATTTAAGTTGCCACCTTTTAATTATTTTTCACAAGATAGTGCAGTGTCCTTATTTATTGACGTTGAACATGTAAACAGTAGAAATTGTATTACTGGAGTAGTCTACACACCTTTTATCAGCAATAATGATAATTTCCTTCAAGTTTTAGATTTGATATTATCATGTGCTTGTAGAGAGAATAAATGTGATCGTGTTGTTGGTGATTTTAATGTTGATTTATTATGGAATGATCGAATATCTATTTAATTGGTAAATAATCATCATTCCAATTCTTTTGAACCATTCATAGATAATCCGACTACGAGTATACAACAAACATCTATTCTTCTTGATAATATTTGATAACATGTGCCGCACTTTCTTCTCGTCAGGTATCATTATACTATGGTGTATCACAACACATATCTATATTCACAGTCTTTTCTGAGATAAAGCAGCAAAACAAGCTCAACACTGCAGAAACCCAATTGACTCGTAAATTTACCTCTGAGAAAATAACAAATTTAAACATTGATCTTGGCTTTGAGTGTTGGGACAGCGCATTACTAGGAGAAAATGTGGATGAAGCCTTTAATGTTTAAATTACACGTTTTCAGTATTATTTGGATGAAAATATATTATAATGTATATGAAAATAAATCAAACCTTGGAGAACTAGAGGAATATTGAAATCAATAAGAAAAAGTAGTATGTATTAAAAAATGATTATTAGAAATCCTACTGTAAGTAATAACAATTAATATAAAGTTTATTGGAAGAAATTAACATCTGTTATTTGTTTGTCTAAGAAATCATACTTCGCTACTTAATTCGAGGACGTAAGTGGTAATATTTCAGCTACATGGGAAATTATAAATGGTGTACTTGGTCGCTCAAAAGAATCCACAACCCAAAATAGAGTCAATCATGGGGATTATGCATATCATAAATCAATAGATATAGCAAATGCTTTTGATTCATATTTTGTAAATATTGGACGCAATCAAGCTTTAAAGGTGTCGAGCACAAAGGTAGATTTTAGGTATTATTTGGAAACCCCAAGTGAGTTTTCTATATTCTCCGTTCCAGCAACATATAGTGAAATTATTCAAGTTGATATATCGTCCAAATGTAGTGGTTCCATAAGTCATGATGATATAAGCACTAATATTTTAAAGAAAGTAGTTTTGAATAGTGTTAACCCACTTACTCATATTGTCAACTTATCATTAAGTAATGGTTTTATTTCAAGTAAAATGAAACTTGCCAAAGATTTACCTATTCACAAGAAAGGAGATTTTTCCTTTATAAGAAGTTACCGTCCTATATCTATTATCTCTAGTTTGTCAAAAGTCCTCGAAAAATAAATTGTATATGACAGTCTGTATGGGGTCTTTTTTACAAAATAATTTCAATTCAATTTCAATTCAAAGTTTATTACATTTTTCGACAAAACCTATAAGTTGCACTTCTTTTGACAACAAAGAATAAGGTAAACAGAACATTATGCATTAAAAAGAATGTACAACAATTGAGGACCTTATAGTAATTATACATTGTAGTAAAAAAGAAACAGAAGTGATCGAAATGAAGTACATGTATAACTTTGCTTAAAGTGCGAAAAATGGAGAGACCCACTAAAAAGACAGAGCTTGTAATATGGGCCCCTCTGGAAAAATAACTTCAATGGGAAGATTAATTGAAGCATCATTAATACAAAAGGAAAAAAAAGAAAAAAATGAAGAGGAAGAAATCTGGAAGCCCACTTACTTTCATAGACGCGAACAAACATAGAACAAGACTAGACAACAAAACAACTGCTGGAGAAAAGGCTGTACGGGACAAAACGGAATGGACAAGACTAACAAACAGAAGACAAAATAGCAAACGAAAATACACAACAGAGACAGCGATCTTTCATAGAAGCATGTCAAGGGAAACAGATGATAGTTGTGGAGGAAAAAAAAAGTGACATTGTAACGCCTGAAAAGAGAAACGCAAGGAAATGAAGGGACGTATGAACAGGAGTATGGAAAGACAGAAATTCAAGTCTTTGACGTTTTGGGCGATAGCGTAGATGGCAGCAGACATCCAAAAGTATTCTTCAAAAAGGATAAAAGGTGAGTAAGTCAGTATGTGAGAAAGAAGGCCAAATGGCTAGTTCAGTACTGTGGAGTCATACGATTGCAATAGAAAGGACTTCAGTCTCTTCTTGAAAAAATATATGGATGGGGCGTTTTTTGTATCACGATTCAAAGAATTCTAATAATTTGGGCCTATATAAATAAATGTATTTGTAGCAAGGATCGTGCGTAAAAGGGGTAAATGAAATTCATCGGAACGCCTAGTGGGATATTCATGAAATGATTCGTTTTTTAGGAAGATAGAATCAAAAACAGATGGAAGCAAATTGTTGCAATGCATAAATTGGCCAAGAGGCCAACAACGTGTTTGTATGAGAACGTACAGGGGAATGGCAGATAACGCGGAGGGCTTTCTTTTGCAAGAGGGACACTCTTTCAAGTAAATTCTGATGCGTGTTGCCCCAAACTAAAACTCCATAATTCAAATGAGGCAATATTAACGACGAATATAACATAAGTAATATCGTTTGTGGAATATTAAATTTCAATCTATTTATAACACCTATATTACGCGATATTATGTTACAAATAAAGAGCTTGCTTCCAAAAGACGCTAAATCCACCATTTTTCAATGGATATAGGGCCATTTGGTTACAAGCTCTTCAAATATTATCAACATGTGATTTCCAGGAAAGTTTATCGTCTACAATGACCCCCAAGAATTTGATATTTGATACTCTTTGTAGATGAGAATTATCTAAAACTATATTTGTGTTTGAACTATCAACAGTATTACTAAAAATCATATATTTTGTTTTTTTTTAGCATTGAGTGATAACTTATTAGCTGTGACCCAGTTTCTCACTTTATTCAATTCAATATTGATTTTGTGAACGAGAAAATCAATATCCTTATGGGCAAAAAACACATTTGTATCATCTGCAAAATGAATAAAAGAGAGATCATCAGATACGCGACAAAAATCATTTATATAAATAATGAACAATAACGGCCCTAAAAGACTTCCCTGTGGGACGCCACATTTAACTTCTGTGATGACTGAATCATTATTTCTAATTGTAACAAATTGTTTTCTATCGATTAAATAACTCTTGGACCAAAACAAGGCCTTCCCACGTACTCCATAATGCGATGATTTATAAGGTAAAATGTATGATTGATGGTGTTAAAGGCCTTCGAGAAGTCCAAGAAAATACTAACTAAATGAGAATGATTATCAATGGCATGAACTACTCGAATCAACGAAATGTAAAAGAGCATACGATGTACTATGTTTCTCACGAAAACCAAACTGAGAGTTCGACAAAACTTCATGTACCTTCAAAAAATTGATCATAAGCTCTTTTTTTTAAACCTTAGACAGTGAAGGGAAAATGAAATTGGGCGATAATTACTGACTACGAGTCTATCGCCTTTCTAAATATTGATATTACTTTAGCATATTTCATTTTATCCGGAAACACATCGTTAAGGATTGACAAATTAAATATATGAACAAGTGGATAAACAATCGAGGAAATAACACCCTTAAGTATAAAATTATTTTGTCATAACCAGAACTTCGTTTGTTCTCAAAAGAGGAAACTATATCAATAATTTCAAATCTATTAGTTGGTGTAAAAACATATGGAATCAGAGTTGCGCTGGCCTAAAAAATCAGTAAAATGAGTTTCTGTTGCAGGAATAGTTTGAGCATAATTTTCACCTGTTTTTGAAAAATAGGAACTAAATATATTTGCAATTTGAAGAGAATCATTGATCAATATTATTCATCACTCATTTTAATTTTGTCAATATCAGAGTTTTCACTCGGAACATTCGTGGCCTGTTTTAAAACTTTCCAAGTATTTTTCGTATCGAACCTATATCTCGAGAATTGCTTGAAGTAATATCTTTTCCTTTCAGAACTTTTTACTCACGTATTGTCAATATCGTTTTAGGAAACACAGCTCAACAGACGTAGCTCTTATTGAACTCTGTGATCAGATTTCTATTTCATTGTCTAAGAAAGAACATGTAATAGGAGTATGTTTGAAGCTCGGTAAAGCTTTTGATATCATTGATTATAGTGTATTATTAAAAAAAAAAAGAATGTCTGTGGTACACGAGGAACTCCTCTTATGTGGTTTAAAAACTATTTTTGTTACCGAAAACAATAATTATTCTATGTATAATAAGATTAACTCTGCTGCATTACCGATCAAATGTGGGGTTCCCCGAGGTTCAATCCTCGGGCCTTTGTTATCTTCTTTAAACATCAATGATATCTGTAAAACCATCCTCTTTTCTTTATTTTATTTTATTTGCAGACGATACCAATGTATTTCTTTCAGATCATAATTTTATGCGTCTCATTGACACTACGCATGCAGAATTACCCAAAATCTCAGAATGGTTCAGAAGCAATAAGTTATCATTAAATGTAAAAAGGACAAATTTTACGCAGTTTAAAAGTCAATGATCGATAGACAGTAGCATACATTTAATATCATTATTGATGACGTGAAAATTGAACAGAAAGAAATTACGAAGTTTCTAGGCATTGCTATTAATGACAAATCTGCATATCTGGAATCTGCATATTGCCAATGTTATAACTTCTGTAGCACGCAGAGTTTGAATATTACACAAAAATAGACCATACATATCGAGTTTTACGTTGTTCACCATTTATAATTCTATTATTTTGCCTTATTTCTTATTGCAATACCGTCTAGGCTTGTAAGAAGACTAAATTCCACTCACTGCTTCTCCCTCAGAAAAACGCTGTCCGTATTTGCACGAGCTCGGATTACAGGTCTCATGCAAACCCATTGTTTTTTCAATTGCATTCACTCTCCATTTACGGCATTCAGTACCTCCAAAGTGCTGTGTTTATGTAAAGATTCCATTCCCACGAACTTCCCACAAATCTGTTAAACATGTTTCATTTTAATTCAGCTCTTCATAGTTATTCAACCAGAACCTCGACATGCACCTAGAAAAACCCAAAACAGCAGCCCTAACCCATCGATCTTATACGACATACCAGTCCTGGCATCTGGAATTCTCTTTCTCATGAAGTACGACAATGCCAATTTAAGAGACTGGTAAAAAAAATACCCTTCTATGCAAGTACATTTAATCAATACCATTTGCATGGCTCTTGCCTGCACCCTAAGGTTCACCTGTTTATTTTGTCATACCTACATCACGTACATAATAGCAGCGAGTCTTTCTATGCTACCAGAATTGTCAATTTTGTATCCACCTTTAACCACAATGATGTAGAGGGTTACAGCTCGTTATTTCGAAGGTTCGTTTTTCCGAAGGCTCTTTATTCCTAAGATTCGTTATTCCGAAGTTTCATTGTTCCGAATTTCATTTTAGGAATAACCAATCTTCGGAATAACGAACCTTCGGAATAACGCCACAAATAGGTATTGGGAATTTGCGTGTTTCGAACCTTCGGAATAGCGAACCTTCGGAATAACGAGCAGCCCCGATGTAGAGTACCTCTCTTCTTATTTCTTCCTCTCTATTTTGTTTTTCTTTCTTTCTTTCTTTCTCCTTCTCTCAGTTCCCTATTACGAATCAATATTGAACGTGCATAGTACCTTTTTTTATGATGTTCATGTATACATACTAAGTGTGCACGGTATCCACACTGGGCGTCCCAGTCAAGCTTTTGATAGCTTATGAAGGTCCACACAAAATGCACAATGTGCATATCATTGAATAATGTATGCATGTTTGCATTTGGTGAATAAACCAAATCAATCAAACTCAAATCAATCAAAAGCAGATTTGATGGGTTAACGTAGT
The DNA here is from genome assembly GCF_964275005.1 of Diadema setosum. Taxonomy (NCBI): domain Eukaryota; kingdom Metazoa; phylum Echinodermata; class Echinoidea; order Diadematoida; family Diadematidae; genus Diadema; species Diadema setosum. The sequence goes on from NC_092687.1 coordinate 37,081,143, forward strand.
ATTTGTCATTTACTTGAACAATGAAACCGCGTCCAACTAACTTGATAAGAAATGCTTTAGACAAGCCGACATACACAAGTGCACATTACCCCCCCCCCCACCTAGATGAAAGGATGGTTTACAAAATCATCTTGAAATGGTATTTGATGTAAAGAAAATGTATGTATATCTATATTTATTTGTAATTATATATATACATATATATATATATATATATATATATATATATATATATATTTATATATATATATATAATTATACAAATTTTGATTGCCAAAACGGGTAAGGCGCCATTTTCCAATAAATAATTCAAAGTAAATCTGTTCTAAGATGCACATAAAAACAAACAAAAACTTTAATGAACGAAACACCTCATTTTTTTCTGGAGAAAAGAACACTACAAAAGAACACTATTACATTTTTTTCTGTTATTTTCGTTTCTTTTTTAATGCTATCTTTGATCCGCAATATCAAATACTAAAAAGGATAGAGTTAATATATTCCATTTACAGAATCCTCTTCAGGTTTACCTATTTCGCCTGTCTCGTCAGTCACATCGTCTGATGTAGTATCGTGGAAACTTTTTTTTTGGATATTTTTCCCCTTCCACAGGGTTCCTTTATTAAATAATATCATACACACAAATATATACAAAAAGAGATATGTATGTACATGCAGATTTAACACATGATATTCTTGGCCATTCTAAATACAATGAGAACAGCAAACAGTTACAAAAATCAATTATAAATTGCAAATTCTTTTCAAAGTGTCAGAAAATTACCTGACAAATCATTTCATAAGAAAACACAATCAGAAACATTTAGTAAAATGTAACCACTTTTTCATAAATTTCTTTTCTTTCAGATTTGTTTTACATATATACTTTTCCATATCATAATAACTTTTTATCGCTGACATGATTTGTTCAAAAACTGGCAAACAATTTTTGCATTTGGCTGTAAAAATTTCTTTCCTTACTATAATCATAATGCAATTGAGGGCACTGTTATTACGTCCATAAAAACCAAATAATCTATTTTGATTTGTAAGCTTAATATGAATAGCATTACGGGACAGCCAAAGCTCAAGTTTTGACCATATCTCGTTTGAATATATACAAGAACAAAATATATGCATAATTGTTTCTTCGCTGTTATTACAAAAAGTACATAAGTTATCTGTTACTAATTTAAATCTCAATAAAGCGTCTTTCATATAAAGAATTCTATTTAGCATCTTGAACTGAAACCATCTCATGTTTACATCGACAGTTGAATAAAAGGGAA